>NC_079912.1:19705172-19840771 GCF_024868665.1 Triplophysa rosa | reverse complement strand
AGAGAGAGAGAGAGAGAGAGAGAGAGAGAGAGAGAGAGTCTTTACAGTGTCTTTACTGACAAGAATGTGAAGCCTCACGGGAGGAGAAACTGTCGTGTCAGATAATTGTCTGAACAAAACAAATATTCACAAAGTACATCGCTTCTGTAATATATAAATAGCCGACCGTCCTCTTCCTCACACGAGAATTTCATCAAGAAAATTTAGTGGCGTTTGTTAAGGCAAGACTTATTATTGATCACACTCAGGATTACAGATTTGAACAAATACACGATACAGCGGATCAGCTTTGTCTGAATGATGCTTCAAACGGATGACGTGCTGAAACCTTCCTAATCAATGACACACGTAGCTTTAAAATGGCTCTTTTGACCACACCAACACCCTAGCAACTGCATAGCAACAAGCTAAACACCATTCACAAAAACTCAGCAACTCACAACGAGTTTTGCATTGACAAACACATTATCTTTAGATTCTGTTTACAATTTAAACACGGGTTTGAGAAGCAAGGCAAATGTAAAGCTACACAACAGAACTGAAATATTTATTCGTTTTACCTTGAAATGTCATTCGTTCAGATATTTCATCGGCGTGAGATTTTAGTGTCTGAAGCGTTCAGCGGCAATAGCTGAAAGTGGGACTTTATACAGGTGTAAAGCAGTCTGTTTAATCAGATGTTGATGTTCCTGATGAAAACAGATGATTGGCAACTTTAAAAACTCCACCCAATATAGCATTACCGTTCAACTGGATATGTACGGATGACCGATATGTGTCAATAATCATAGGAATGTTAGACACAGATTTTGTTGAAAAATCCTGAGCAAACTGCCAGAGAAAATATCTTTGTGACGGCGACTTCAAGGTGCGTGAAACTACAGCAAGAAATGATTGACAGATGGCTTTACTTGGCATGTGGCGGCATTATTTGGCTTTCCGAGACTGTAAACACAGAAGCATAAGAACATTATACCGCTAACGTTTACACAATTACATTTTGGAAAACCACTACATTTTTTTATATGCATATTAAAAGACTTTTGTACATTTTAGTGTTAATTTTTCATATAAACTATTACTTTCATTGCTTGATACTCATTTCATAAATCGTGAGTTTATGTTGTTAGTTTACTACTAAAGAAATGAAAAAAAGTTTTGCCAATTACACACAGTGGGGTTTTGTACGGTATCACTGTTGTTCCAGTCAGTGAAACACAAAAATTACTTTGTGCACTTTTAAGGGTAACAAAATGATCCGATCACTGTATGTACATTCTGTACAGTAAATTTGCTTTATCTGTGAGCCGTCCTATTCATTGATGCGGCCCAGCGGCTCATCACTCCTTTTCATCTCTATTATAGTCCAATTAAAGCCCATTTGTTGTCTGCTAATACACAGTTCCCTGCTAAAGACTTTGGATTATTATACTAACTTGTCATTTAAAGGTCCAGCGTGTGAAATTTAGCGGCATCTAGCGGTGAGGTTGCGAAATTGCAACCAACGACTTAACCTCTCTTTCGAAGCACTACGGTGGCTGACACAGGACAAAGATGTCGTCACGTATTCACTTCTTTGCAGAAGGAGATAACGTGTTTACGAAACGCGTTCTGTAGAGCAGTGTGTCCGTTTAGGGCTACTGTAGAAACAACATGATGAATTCCATGTAAGGAAAAACCAATGCAAGTGAATGGGGTCCAGTTAACATTATTCAAAATATCTTCTTTTGTGTTCTGCAGAAGAAAGTAAGTCATACAGGGTTGAAATGACAAAAGAGCGAGTAAATGATGACATATTTATTTTGGGGTGAACTATCCCTGTAAGTAATTTACAGTAAAATTATAACCTGTACATGCACCAGAAAACATTGCATTGTGCAATCTCATTGTTACGTCATCATTTGCCGTATTCAGTAATGTCTCATAATATATAGTCTCGGAGTAATGCAGAATTTTTGCATGTCTGTACTCTGACAGTTAACACATCACCGTAATCCATCTAACCGCGGGCGGCGTGCACACGCGCCCGACTTCCTAATCCATTCAGTCTACAGGGACTCTCAGTAACAGAGTCTGTCTCTCTGGTCCTATCAGCGCCTTCCATCCCGTCTCTCCTGGCACTCATTTAGTCCTCATCCTCCTCCTGCATCAGTACCGAACGCATCTCTGATTCACATTTCTTCTGCAGGAAGTACATATGTACACTAGAATATAGCTATACACGTTACTGATATATTAAAAGGACAGATTGCCCAAAAATTGTCATTTATTACTCTCCCTCATATTGTTTCAACCCTGTGTTGGAGCTTAACTTCATTGATCATGTTGCCAGCACCACCCGGTCCTGTAGATTCATCCTCTACAATATCAGGAAAATAAGACCTTTCCTATCCCAGCATGCTACGCAGGTCCTAGTCCAGGCTCTTGTTCTGTCCAGACTGGACTATTGCAATGCGCTACTGGCTGGACTTCCTGCTTGCACAACCAAACCTCTACAGATGATCCAGAATGCAGCGGCAAGAGTGGTCTTCAGTGAACCGAAGAGAGCGCAGGTCACTCCTCTCTTCACCAAGTTACATTGGCTCCCTGTAGTCGCTCGCATCACATTCAAGACTCTGCTCCTGGCCTACAAGAGCACCACTGGTTCGGCACCCCCTTATCTTCACTCGCTAATGCAGACTTCTATACCCGCCAGATCCCTACGCTCTGCAAACAAACCACGTCTTGTGGTGCAATCCCAAAAGAAATAATAATAATCGCTCTCACGAACCTTCTCGGGATCAGTTCTACATTTGTGTAATGATCTGCCCGCTGCTACAAGATCAGCAGATTCTGTTGCCATCTTTAAGAACCGTCTGAAAACACATCTCTTCCGTCAGCACCTGACCGATCAGTTCTGACTTCTATCTCTTTACTACTCTTATCTGTATATAAAAAAACTTCGCTCTGTGTACTAGGCTATATGAGACCAATTTTCTTTTATTGCACTTATGCTTTTTGTTGTCCTTATGTTGTTTTGTTGTTCCAATTGCTAAATGCTAAACGACAACTGCTAAATGACTAAATGGGGTCAGTTGTGGCCTAGTGGTTAGAGAGTTGGACTCGTAGCCAGAAGGTCACTTCTCAGTGCCACCAGGAAATGACTGAAGTGCCCTTGAGCCCTGTTTGCTCTGCAGTGATAACTGCCCACTGCACCCTACTTGTAAGTTGCTTTGGATAAAAGCGTCTGCTAAATGACTAAATGTAAATGTGTTGGACACAAAATGATATCTTCGAAGCTTGACCACCTTTGTTCACGGTCCCTGTATTGAAAATACATTGAGATGAACAGAAGAAGGTCAGTCGTGTGGGTTTGGAACAACGTGAGGTTGAGCAAGTGATGACGAAACATTTTTTGGTTGCGCTGAAGTCTGTTAAAGACTCCCTGTAGTTTTTTAAGAAATCATTACATGGTAAGTCTCCAAACCTGTCTTTCTGTCCACGTTCACCTCTCTCACACACACATCATCTTCTCTGGGTGTAAATCTCCTCACAGCATCTTCTGAAGCTCCATTGACAGAGAGAAGCGCGTTCACACGGCGTAACAGAACACACACACACCTCATTTCTCTTTTCACTCCATCCATCACGCACACACAACTTTATCACAGACACCAAACACACACACAATCCCATCGAGACGCGAGCGCTGTTGTGAAGAATGAAGCATTACCATCAAACGCTACGCTATTCTCAGAGCTACAAGATGTTCAACCAACAATCCGTAGAAATAACCAGAAACACTTCGTGCAGCAGACTAAGAACTACAAATGATGTTTGTTGTCATCGGTCCCAGCTAGAAGAATCCAGCAGGTGTGATTCACATTCAGTAGATTTAAGTGATTATTGCATAAAGCGGTCCTTTAGTTTCATTGCATGCATCATCTGCATGCATGTGGCTCTGTCGCAAACCACCTCCGCTGCCAAAGTGAACTGCGTGATGATTCACTTTCTGACTGGCACAACACTAGCCCGTGGAATCAAGCTTTCATAGTGGTTCCTGAAAGGTTTTTTGAAGGCTTTTAACAATCTTTAACATCCACAGAACCTTTCTATAAAGATTTAAGATTATAAAAAGGTCAATAATGATTATTTAAAGAACCATTGACTAAAAGATAGTTTGGGGAAACAGTTCTTCTATGACAAGATAATAATAATAATGATCCGGGACAATAGTGTCACTTTTTTCAGCTTGTCAATTTAAAGCAGTGGTCACCAACCCTGTTCCTGGAGATCGACCGTCCTGCAGACTGCATCTCCAACCCTGCTTCAGTACACCTGTCTGTCATGATCAAGCAAACCTGAACACCTCGATGAGATAGTTCAGGTGTGTTTGATTGGGGTTGGAGCTGAAATCTTCAGGACGGTCGATCTCCAGGAGCAGGGTTGGTGACCACTGATTTAAAGAGTTCAGATGCAAAACCCTTGAAATGCATCCGGCAACTTTTCCTTGACATTTTCATCAGGCTCCTTCGTGTACTTTGAGGAATATTTCCGAGAATGGTGTATTTTGCAGGTTTTGTAGCAAAATGATTTGATTAATGTAACATTCACTTAACATTGTAATTCCAATGAAGATGGCTTTGATCTAAACTCTCCGTTAATTGTCTAGCAATTCTTCCATTTTGATCATTTTTACGTATAGTTTTTGTTTACAGTGATGGCTATATTGTTTTCTGTCTTGTCTATAGTTCTCTTCTCTTCTCTTCTCATTCTCTTCATTTATTCACCCTCATGTCATTCCAAACCTGTATTTCACTCTATGAGAAGATATTTTGAGAAATGCCTCTGTGGTTTTGTGTTCATACAATGGAAGTCAATGAGAGTCCAGTGTTACCAACGTTCTTCAAAATATCTTCTTTTGTGTTCTGCAGAATACATGCAGAAGTCACACAGGTTTGGAATGACATGTCGGTGAGTAAATGATGCAAGAATCTTGTCTTCGGATGAACTAACCCTGTGTTTACTGATTTCTCTTTGACAACGGGAGTGAATCGTCGCAGTCCTTCTGAAACCTCAGATGTTCACATTTGCTGGTTTATCAAAGTTGACAAGCACGTTTTAATACTTTTTACGGGTTGGATATTTTCAAAACCCAGTGATAAACATATAAAGGGTGACGAATGATTTACATAAATGATGAAATATGGAGATACGAGGTTTTACTCACACAAGTATTGTTTTAAGGAACAAGTCACATGCATAATCATATTTACACATTATGGCCAAAAGATGTGAATCGTTATTAATATACATTGTTGCCGTCCATAAAAATCCAGTTTGTTTGGCTATGAACCATTTGCTACTAGACTTGGGCGTTTCTGCAACTTGACGTTTTCATTGCATTATTTGCCGATCTCTCAATAGTAGTTTAGTACGACTGGACTGTTCTCTTATTTCTCATCATCCATGTCTTGATTCTCACTGTCCCTCTGCTCTTCTGTCAACAGCGCATCTGTCATTGCATATCCGTTCCCGTTTTCTACCCTTCCTCCTCTTAACCAGTCCTGTCATGTCAGGTCAAACTCTGCGATTTCAATGCTCTTTCCCATCTCATCTACACCGATATCTCATGTCTCCAATGCTTCACAATCTTCTTTCCTCACACAATATATACATCATTGTCATCATCTCATAGACAGAACTCTTGTGTGCCCATCAACATTGTAGCGTCACCTCTGTCATGTTCGCCTGCAACGGAAGGACTTTTCCCTCTCTGATCACTCAAATGCGTCTCTCTTTCTCTCTCTCTCTCTCTCTCTCTCTCTCTCTCTCTCTCTCTCTCTCTCTCTCTCTCTCTCTGTCTGTCTGTCTGTCTGTCTGTCTCTCTCACTTGCGATCCAGCAGTCTCACTCCCTCTGCAGTCCGTAAGAGGATGGAGAGACAGTTGCTGCATCCCATCAGTCCAAAACACACACACACACACACACACACTTACAGGAGTTCAAAGCACATCTCTTCATATAGCTCACACGCATTATGGCTCATATTCAGGGTCCATTACGGTGCATTAAAATCCACAGCAGCCATGCATCAAGACACGCCGTGCCCACAGAACAGTGTCAATGCACCTGTCTCTCTCTCTCTGTGGATATAAGAACAAAAAGTGCCTTATGAATATTGATTGCTAAAACTCATTAGAAACTGGAGCTTCGGCGTTCAGGAGAAGAAAATGTGTCAGTGTTTTACGCCGCACACACAGAGATCGAAAGCGTCCCCTTAGGCAAAGCACACAATGTCAATGCAAACCTGCTCTTTCAGACGGATAAATGATGACAGAAGTGTTAAAGGAAGGGCAGATGAAGATGATTGTGCATCGCCACATACCTGCTGAGGCTGAGCTGTCCTCCCACCAGCTTTCTATCTCCTCGCCGTCTCACGCAACCTCGTCTTCTGTATTATCCATCTGGAGTTCTTCTCTCTGTGTTTCTATTGCTCAGCTCCTGTGGAAACAGTCTGCACCAGCCTATGGCTGGCTGGCTGGCGTGGTGTGCGCATGCCTGTGCGTTTGAGTGTGTGTGCGGGTCCGCATGGCACAAACCGAGCTCATCTGATATTCATATAAACCCCCAACACACCACCAGCGCCCCCCCTCCTCTTAAAGGTACAGTGAACCAACACGCTGCACACGGGATGAGCAGGTTCAGGACTGAACCATTGCGAGAGAAAAGAACGGGAGGTTGCAAGAGAGAGAAATGCAGAAGAGCAACACTTAGACATGAACTATAAGAGCGGATGCACGTGGGCGCTGCAGTAAAATTGAGAAGAAAATGTAAATAAAGATACTATAAAAACATACAATAATAACAAATAATATAAATAATCAATATAAACAATTATAACATATTTATTATATATCTATATAAATATAATAAATATAAAACAGATCAAAACAATAGCAATAATTAATTATAGGTATATATGAAAATAAAAATATATTCATAAAAATAATCTTATTATGTATTATTACATTTTATGATAACAATAATTAAACATTATTATTATTACTGCTATTTTGTATTACTATAAAATGTGTTTATTTTTATTTATAAAAAAAGATACAGTTACAACTTTTTTATACTGAAATTAACATAAACTAAGATTAATAAATGCTGCATAAGTACTGTTTATTGCTAGTTTATAATGGCTTATGCATAACAAACACAACCTTATAGTAAAGTGTTACCAACAATTTCATTAAATGCAATAGAATTAAACATTTTGAAGAAATAACAGTTCTTACGTTTTAATAATAATTATTGTAATAATGGACTTTAATAATGATTATATTCTTTATATTTGGAATTGTGTCCACCTTCATTTGATTATGTCTGCTACATTTATTTTGGTCATCAGGTACAAATAAAGCGGGTGATGGCAGGACAGGCTTTGGATGGGATAACCGTACCGTAACAGTACCTGAAATTCAATCCTCATTCTGTCACAATAAACTCTCAGAGTCACGCGTCATCTGAGCTTCAGAAGAAACAACTCCACAGAAATATATTAACCTCTCCTAAACAGCAGTGCTATATAGAAATAAATAGATTTTACTACAGAAACAAATGTATGAATGCAACATCTCATAAAGCATAACTCCAGATCTGAGGTCAACTGAAGCTTATTTTCATTCAGCAGGTGTGTATATTTGATCATAAACGCAATAAGTATGAAGTGATCACTCTAACCCTAACGTCTAAAAGAAAATGGATATGAATTCATGCCCCCATGCATCAGCTAAACCTCTGAAGGAGGCGTGTGTGTTCGTCTCTCTCTGTGGCCTAGTTTCAGGAGTTATAGCTCACCTTGAAAACACAGCAGATTGTGTAAATGCACAAGAAAACTGTGTCTTTGTGTAGGAAAGGTGTGTTAGAGAGGAATTAAAGGGGTGATATGACACGGCTAAAAGGAATATTATGGTTTGTTTTAGATGTGATGTAATGTGTCTACAGGATTTAAGGTTAAAAACGCATTGTTTGTATCTCCTCTTTGCTCCGCCTCTCTGAAAGATTTTAAATAAAGCTCATGGCTCTGTAAAGCGAGGTGTGCTGTGATTGGCCAGTTCACCAGTGTGTAGTGATTGGTGGAATACTGCAAGCGTGTGAGGTAAGTGTAACGCCTCTGACCATATCTGGAACATCAGGTTCCTCTTCAGTTGTGCTGACAGGTACGCCCACCTTACTTGAGTCTACATTTGGGCGGTCTTAGTCAAATCAGACCACCACCTGACGTAGATTTGTGGGGGTGTGGCTACACGAGGTGTTTCAGGCAGGTCTGGGTGAGCGTTCGCTTTTACATAGAATGACTCTTTTGTTCCCACACTTTCATTTCTGCAATTTTACACGTCTAATACACGCATGGGCAACGTATAACACACAGAAAAACACGTGTTCACGCCATATGACCCCTTTAAGCTTTTTGAAAGTTTGGGAGCACCATTTAGTCTTAAATAAATCATACGTCATAAATAACTAAGAGAGGCGACGGACTGGTTGACTGTTTATGGTTGGCAAGTCACAAGCCAAGAAACCCTAAATTATGAACACAGGTTACACATACAGAAAACTCCCATACTTCAAACAGTACTACAGTAAATACTATATACTGCTACCTTATACGACTCTAGTATGTTATTCCACCAATATACTGTAATCACACATTTAGGATACAAACTCGAGGCTGCATTTGGGTTTACGCTGAGTATAATGATATTGCTTTGTAAAGACACATGACCCAGCATTCACCGACCCTCCGTCTTCTGTATTTACCCTTAAAATACAATAGTAATACATTATTTATCAACACCTACTGTAAGATGAGCACCCCACTTTTAATGCCGTCTCGTGGAATAATCAGATTCTAAGTGAAATGAGACAAACTGTACATCAATTTCTTTCTGGACTGGTGACCTCCCTTGAATATTAAAGGGAATAATCTCCATGGCAACACAGCAGCCACCTGACAACAGATGTATCTGTGATGTCAATGTAACTGAAGCATACCAGAACCACACACACACACACACACGCACACACACACACACACACACACGTCTTAAAGCAAAGCACAAAAATATCAGTATGTTTCTTGGGAATCAAACCCATGACTTGCCCATTAAGCAACACAAACATTATAAACGAGTAAAATAACACCAAAGCGACAATTCTATGTTTAAAAACTCAATGTAGAGCTTTTAATCTTCAAATATTGTCAACCTTATCATGCAAATATTGAACAGTAAATAAATAAAACCACATAAATAAACAAATGTAAACTGGCTTTAATGTTCTGCATCATGAAATGCGCACCCTTTAATCATATATATTCTGCTACATTCAAACTGCGTTCCACAACTTCTTGGGGTCATAAAAGTATCCATACACCACACTAAAATGTATTCAGCAATCAGCACTATTCCTTGAGGACCAGCCTGTTAGCTACTCAAAGCATCAGTGCGCCACCTGCTGTCTGAGGAAGAAAATTCTCCTTCAACTATAGTTTCAGATTCAGAAACAGATGAGATCTGGACAGAAGTATGACAAATACAGAGTTTGCAAACAAAACTAAAAAAGGTCGAGTATTTGGGGTGGTTGGGACGGTTAACGAATAATATAGCACGAGTGTGTAAATCCTATACATTATATCAAAAATAAATAATTTGCATGCATTGAAATATATGGCCATTTTTGGCTTGCATGTGAGAAATTGTGAATTGTAAAAAACTGCAGAACGTCCTGACATCCCGTGACTCGAGAACTGTGCAAGGTTAAAGTCCAGTGATTGGAGTGAGGTTAGGTCAAAGTTCAGAGTGCAATGCAAGTGCAAGGGTGTTTCAGACACACAGGTAAGATGCCACGGTTAATCTGGTGAAACTCCACCAACTGCAGAAGATCTGTGAAGAGTGTGACACCGTCATCCATTGTGTAGTACTGACGCACCTCCTGCACTAACTGCAGACACAAAGAATGAACAAAAAAGATAACAATTGTATGCATTTAGTTTCAAGCAGATTCCCAAAGGGCTGTAAAACACGTGTACCGATTCATCAGCGTGACACTTACAGGAATGATGAGGTAGTGTTTTGTCTTCAGTTTATAACACAAGGACAACACAAAGCATTGTGCGTGCTGCTGACTGTCGCGAATCAGAAACATCCTGCGGAGAACGATTCAAAATAGATAAAAACAACATAAAACGACAACTAAGAGAAAAAACAGACATCCTCCTTACCCGTCAACTTGACCCTGTTCCTCCAATAGCTTTTGAGCTTCGCTACGAGACACGCCCCCATGGAACCACGGCTGAACCCGATGAACCGCTATGGGTGTACAAATACAAAGCAAGAGTTTGTTTACAAAATGAGATAATGTTTTTAAAATGGTTCAAAAATCATGTTTTTATTGTGCTTTATTGTGTTCGTTAGCAGTATTTTGTGAGTTATTATGGCTTAAATCAAAAGAAACCAACTGCAGTTTGATTGATATTAACTGGAATGCACAATATGATTTTAGATTTTTTTTTAAAACCTAGTTATCTCATTTTGGAAGCAAACTCTTCAAATATACATAAAAAAATGGCATGAGATGATATAATGGAGTTCGTGCTGAATGACACTCACGGGAATGCTCGCGGGTGAACTGCGACCCCTGACTTGTGCTGTTCTGTAAACTGAATCGCAGAGCCTCTCGCTTCTGAAAAACAACAAACACCTCACTTTGAGAAAAACATTCACAGAGATCACAGTTAAACAAATGATTTAATCATAAAAATACACACACACACACACACACACCCGCCAGTTGTGTCCCTCCTCCTGCTCGGCGCTCTGGGCCTCGTGTGGGTTCTGGATCACCCGTCCGCTGTTCCCTGAGAAATCCATGGCAACCATCGACTCGTCTCTGTCTGTAAACTGATGAGGACAGAAGCAAGAATCACACACTAAACTGATTTAAAACTAGGGGCCTTCTGGTGTGTTTTGGGGGGCTCTTTGACGTTTGGTAAGCTCTAATAGAATTCAATGACATACTGCGGTGTTTCCCAGCCCTGGTCCTCGGGGCACACCCTCCAGAATCTTTTCGTTCTCTCCCTACATGAAACAGTTGATGAGCTGAATCGGGTGTTTTATATAGGGAGAGATCTACAACATTCTGGAGGGTGTGCCCCGAGGACCAGGGTTGGGCAACACTGACATACTGTATATAGATTTTTTTAATTGCTTTTAGAAATGCTGTATTGGGTCTTCACGTGTACTGTAACGTGTGCGTTTACTGTACCTTGGATTCTGGGCGTGGGTTGTTCACACTAGAACCCGACTGGGCGAGCTGGTAATTACACTGGAGCTGTTTCCCATGCTAAAAACACAAATACACATGCTCACAAACAAACAAACAACACACGTGGGACTGTCAGTTTGTGTTCCAAGTTTATTAACCTTAAACAATCTGAAGGCTGTGATCCAGCACGTTCGACTCGACTCGCTGTCAGCGCACATCAGCTTCACGTCCTGAGAGCGAAACCTGTCTTTCGAGGCCTAACACACAACACACATCTCTGTTGAAGATTATTGCATGGTTTTTTGAATGAACTCGTCGCAGCATCACGATCATTTACCTTCACACAGAAGACATGCTCACCCGGAGCACCGTGAAGTTTACGCTCGTTGAACACTGCGAACACATTCAGATCCTCCAAATCTGCGATGAACTGCAAGTGTCGAGGTTCCTACAGATATCACAACATTACACAAATGTGTGTGTGTGTGTGTGTAATGTAAAGATATTAGAAAGTGGTGAAGCATGTGTGCAGTACGACACCTTTGATTGGCCTTTGCTGGAGCAGTAGAGTCCAGAGCGCCGTAAGAAACAGTAAAGCCTCTTCCAGGACTTCTTTCCGCCCTCTCGCACATTAAGATACCCTTGGATCTCAGGACACGAGCCACTCTTTACCAAACTCTACATAGAGAGAAGAGGGTCAAATCATCGTGCCTGTGGCAGTACTTCTCATGTTTTTTATTAAAGAGTTAAAAGACATGATCAAAAACAATCAGCCTTCAGTATTCCATATTCCTACCTGCACCAGCTCTGATGACGTCATTCCTTTAGTGACATCAGCACTGTTGGAGATCATGTGGTCTGGGAAGAACAGCTGCGTAACACAAGAATGACACACCGATAAAAACAACACCACTTTCTTAATGTTTTAGTGTATAATGCGTGAAATCTGAGGATAACAACAACATGACTGAATCCTACACACAGAAGGAAATATTAAAAGACAAGGGAAAGGTTTCATACCACAGGTTTTTTGAAGAACTCGTACTTGGCGTAATTTTTGCGGAAGATGAGCTTTGTGTCGCCCTCTGGTGGCCAGGAGGACTGGATCTGTACCACACGCTCATGATCTTCCAAACAGCGCTCTGGAAAAACATGCAAGTCAGAATGCAAATGCACTTCATAAACACACACAGAGACACAGAAACAGAGAGTAACAAACAGCTCTTCATTTAGTATTCACAACAATGATAATCAACAATCCACCCGTTACGTTTCCGAAAAAAGTGTGACCTCGCGATGTGAAAATAATACTCGTGTTACAGCGAAAGCCTCAGTTACACATTGGTTGTGTCACAACACCGTGTTTTGCATATATGGTAACACCTTGTGGCTCTTTCAGAAAATAATGCGCAATTATACAAATACAATAAGATCTGAACATTTCATTATACAAGCAACAATCCTGACAGGCATCAAATTTAGGATAAAATGATGCAACACGAACGCGAAATGACCTAAAAACATCATCATTAAAATGTCAGTTTGTGCTGCAGTGTTTTGGACACGTATATAATCAATCCCTTTGAAACCGGCTGTATCAGAAAAACTTACCCAGACCCAAAGCAGAATGATGTTCTACGAGTGCCCAGCTCTCCTCATCCATACAGTGTGCCGCCTGAGCCAGCATGTGACACACGTCGTGTGCGGTTGCCCCTGACGACACCAAGACTGAACGACTGTGTGTACCATCCCCATACACCCTCAGAACCTGCACACGCGCACGCGCACACGCACACGCACACACACACGTCTGGTTTACTATCTCTGTGGGGACAGTCCATAGGCGTAATGTTTTTATACTGTACAAACTGTATATTCTATCCCCTATCCCTATCCCTAACCCTAAACCTAAAGATCATAGAACACTTTTTGCATTTTTAGATTTGTAAAAAATATTGTTCTGTACAATTTATAAGCTTTTTTGCCCATGAGGACCTCAATTTTGGTCCCCAAGGTGACACGAGTCCCCATGTGTTGGTGTGCATTCAGGTTTAGGTCCCCACCGGGATATACAAACATGAACACACACACATTACAATGATGGATGCTCTTGGTTTAATAAAGAACTGAAACACAGCACAAGTACGTTGACACAAATATAAAATAAACATCTTTATCTCTTTACATAAACAAACAGATACTCAGACGCACAAGAGAGAAAACCGTGTGTATCAAAGTCACTCACAAACTTTCTTTCTGCTTTCTTCTAGCATGGGCTGATGTTTGCACGCCTGTTGTGTCGTTCCGCTGACATGACTGTGAACTTATCGCCCTGTGATGTACACGTGTGCGTGCAAACATCAGCTTGTTTTTCCCCGCAGGCGGGCGGGCATGTCATACGCCTGTCACCTATTGTGACTATTAAGAACTGATACCGCCGCGGGCGGCTCCCTGTCAGTTTGTCATCGCTTAATTGACGTTCAGACAATAAACCATCCAGTCGGTCTTACATGCGTGCTGCTGTCGGACGCTTTCTCCCTGCTGCCGAGAGACGTGTTCAGCACGGGCGAGTGTGTCGGACTGCACAGTTCAGGAAATGGATTGGGAATTAACGGAGCAGAAGATGCCCCCCGAGACCTGACGCTGATAAACATGCAAACAGGAAAGAGAATTTATGAAGGAAATAGTCAACAACAGGAAGTTGAAACTGGATTTTGAATTGGCATCAAAAGCTCAATGAGGTGTTTTTGTGTTTTTCATCTGGCCGTTTACCCACAGTCACATACTAACAAAACCAGCAAGTGTGTTAAGTTACCTGTGTGTGTTTCTGATAGTCAGAGGAAGAGATCGAGGCGTCTGAAAGCTCTGTGATGAAGAACAGCTAACCGGCAGAGAATCGGGTCTGGACATCATCTCGGCCGATGACCTGCTAAACACTTCCACCTCTGACCTACAACCTTTGACCTCCATCACCGCTGCGAAAGAAGGACAAGGTTTCATTTGCATGCAACACATCAGCACGGCCAAAACATGTGACCACCTACAGACATGATTCACACACAAAACTATTTCCTACTCGGAGCGTGTCATAACCGTATTCAAAATTGCCAGTTGTTTGCCTGAGGTTCATGTCGCCCTTCCCAAAATAGATCTTTACTGGAGAAACAATCGACACGGCAGAACCTGCTTTACAGCCGTAGACAATCAAAGTGCTTCAGATTAATGATGCGCGCACGTGTCAGTCACACCTTTCTTTCTTTTATTCGCTGTTGCCGAAGGAGACGAAACTGTTGACTAGACGCTGGTGTTGACCGAACTCCTGAACCAGGAAGCTGGCACTGAAACTCAAGCGTGTGAATGGCGTAAACACAGACGTACGCACGGAAAACAAAAACATCACCTGACCTGACGCTTGTTGACACTTCAGCGAGGTTGTTTGAGGTTTCTGGTGTCGGAGTAATTAACCAATCAAATGCTCCTGTTTTTATTGTTCCAAATGAATAAACAGCAAAGGTTTGGTTTCTGTGATTGTGTTTCGCAGTAACAGACAGGACAGGTGTAAGGCAACATCAGCCACACAAACAAACACTGTTTTGCACCTGTCAAATTAAAGGGTGACATCACTCTCAGGGAAATAAAGCTCTATTGTGGACGCGAACAAGTCTGAGAGCTCTGCTTACATCACACAACAAAGAAGGTACACCACACAATCCACCGTTTCATGATGAGAGACGTGGACACTCGAGGATTTCTCTGGAAAGTTCACCAGGAACCAGTGAAACCATCAGTCCAGCTGAAGGTGGGATGGTCTACACATGACCGTGTGATGACAGGAGTGGCGTGATGGGAAATGAAAGCAGGCGGTGTCTTCGCATAACATGTGTTGCAAAACAAAGCTCTTGTTTACATGGTTTTGATTGGTCGTTACACTACCGAAAGTTTAATAGTTTCCCACACTGAAACAAATTGTCCCTAAACACACAATGCACGGACACAATATCCAGTCAGCATTACAAAAACTAACCATGGTTTAACTGTAATTAAACCATAGCTACTACACATTTATCATTGTCCCAACGCTTAACCATGTCCCGCATGAAAAAGTACTATACTTGAATATTTACTATGGTAAACTGTAGTAAAATTCCTAGACACCATAGAGTTTTAAACATTACCATATAGTAAAAAATAAAGTATGCTACAGTTGATCACTTCACTGTCATTAATACTTGAGAATACTGTACATGAGTACATGAACAAAGTGTAGTAATTGCTGTAATATACAACAAGTTAATACAGTAAGCACTAAAGTATGCTACAGTAGGCTATGTGTTCATGTGGGTGGCATTGGTAGTAATACTAGGAAAAAACAAATGTAACCACAAAAAATTGGTTACTATAAGTTTACTATCAAACCATGCTTCATTTTCAGAAGGCAAAATTATGAAGCAACTGGCACTAACGTTACATCAAATAAACATTTGTCGGTATCATAGTACAACACAACTTCGTCAAATGGTATTATACCGTATTTAAAATCGACTTAAATGACATAATATGGCAGTTTGTATCACGTTTATTTATCATACGTTCGGTATCATTCAAGTTGTAGTTAACGTTATGTCGCGCGGAAAGACTCACCGACACGCAGCTCGCGCTCTTCGGTACCAGTTTATCAGGACATCAGCAGAAGTGTGTGAGTGTTTGTCATTCAGCATGAGTAACATCGTCCTCACAAAAGTCAAACTACCAGTCGAGTTTCGCTTGAAAACACCTCAGCGGTAGGCGGAGCAAACGCGTCGACTACAGGTGCGCTGAAAACAGCCAGGTGAGCTCGCGCATGCGCGTTAACTGTGAGGTGAGGCGCCTATTTTAACACGTTCCGGAATAAGTAGCGGTGAACAACTACTCCTATATTTGAGTTGTTTAAAATATAACGTGCTTGTATAAAAAAAACGGAACGTTGAATAACTTGTTTACAGAAATGGCCAATGCTATCTGATTGACTTGTTTAGTGAATGGACGTCAGGAAAGATTATTTTAGAAAGACTATTTCTGTGTAGGGACATAAAAATGTAAGTCAACCTGTAAAACAAGTACGAAATGCAACAAAATTCTCAAAGAATCGTTCAATTGCTTTGACCTGGAACAGAATTCTAGAATATTAGATCTTGCTGACATTTATGACAAATATTCTTGAGAAAACACTTGAAATCTATTAACCATCTATTATGTATGGTCGAGGCTTTCCTAATGTGTACCATTGTTTTAATATTTACTTTTTTACCCAAAAGCGAAAATAAATGTAATTTTGAAATGTGTGTTTGGAGGGCAGAATTCACACAAATCTGCGTGATTTGAAGATACTGTAAATGCAATTTAACTTTAACAGATATAATCCCTGAGGCAACTAACCCCAGACTCCAACTAATGACCTCTTATTAGTAAACATATCATGTGTGTGTGAAGCGGAAAAGACTCATTATAGAAGTATCGGAATTAAAATTCCGTAAATAATAATTACAGTTAAACTACTTGTGCTTTATTGTAATATTCCTGTAAGAACCACTATGATTTTAAAGAAACAATAAATATACCAATGATTTTAGAAAGACATATTTTTACAACCCCTTTCAATTATGTTAGCCTACTTTTATTAATTGGAATAACATATCTTTTAAGAAAAGATTTTTTTTCTGTTTTGTTAGTCACAGACCTCAAAATAAACAAAAAAATTAATACATTTCAAGAAGACGTTAAAAAGTACACAAACGTAGATTTAATTTTTTTTGAAAATTGACCAATTTGTAAGCATACTTTTAAAGATCAAAGCCCCTGACCCAAACAAAATCTAATCAACATCTAGAAAAAATACTTCAAGATCAAATTCAAGAAGTTCAGAAACGTTCAGTGATGTCACAACCTCTACCAGTATTCAAGAACAAAACATAAAAGCAACACATAATATTTGATGTTTTTAATTCAAATCAAATCCAACAATTTGGTGGGGGAATGTTCAGCAGTCTGTGATTGTGCTTGGACTCTGTGAGTGTTCAGCGGGAAACCAGAGATCAGTCCACCGCTCCACTACCAACATCTGAACACATTCACAAATTAAAACAAATCTGAAAGCAGAAAATAAAACGGCACAATTTTCAAATGACTCAAAAGAACAATCAAGGATGGTGGTGCTGGTGGGGGTGTCTGGACAAATGACCCTGACCTGATACAGGTTACAATGCATTGTTTCCTAAAGGTACACAGGGCAGGTTTTATGTGTATTTTTAACACTATGTGATGGGTTATATACTCAGCATGCCCGTAATACTGAGGAGGATGGGGTTTTATTGCAGAGAGCAGTTCATTTCTGATAACCTTGGTTCTTTCTTTGCCATGTGAAAACCACGCATGGTGCAGTGTGCTGCGAGAAAACAGAGTCATAGAACAGTTTGTGAGGTGGAACGACGAGAGGAGAGGTGTGTGTATAAAAGGCACGCCAGGGTCATTCCCAAACCACAAACAGACAGAGAAGCCTTCATACACACATAAACACAATACATTCTGCTAACGTGCATATCAAAGATAAACGCTTTACTATGCACACCTAACACACACAAACACAGTCCGAGTCAGCCATGCCAAATCCTCAATGAGTGTAGGGAAGGACGCAGGGATACTGAGTTCAGTCAAAGTCTGGGTCAGCACTGTAGCTGTGTGTGTCTCACGCTCTCAAACACACACATCCACTCATCCATACAACGCGCGCACACACACACACACACACATTTGAAGACGGCAGACGGGTTCATTTCTGATTTTTCAACTGATTGGAGAGCCAGTCAAGCCCCTCGTAGAGCCCGTCGCCGCTGGTCGCGCAGGTGGCCTGGATGTACCAGTTACGATGACGGAGGGCATGAAGCCCGAGTTTATCTGTGATCTCAGCTGCATTCATGGCATTGGGCAAGTCCTGAGATAGACAGCAGAAAGTAAAAAACACAATAGGAATCACTCATTCATTTATTATTTATGCATCAGAGCCACAGATCTACTTTAACATGAATCATTTAAGGTAAACTAGCAGTTGTGCGCAAGTCTACATATAAGGCCCTAACCAGCAGGTCATTTAAAACCATGTTTATGTCTCACACCTGCAGACCGGTCACTCTTCCAATCAAAATTCATGACTACTGGACAAGAATTTTTTATTTTTGCAAATATCTTATGCTAATGTCAAATTAGATGAGATCTACAAATGGCACCTCTTGAGTAGTTTATATGAAGCCTACTTTTAATTGTATTGTAATCAGCAATAATTCATTAAACAATAAATGAACACAAAAAGTTAAGAATACTGTGGCCACTAGATGGCACATCTAAGTCATCCATACATTCCGCATGTAATAAAGGTGTTTGCAAATGCTGCATGTTGCATGTTTTAGTTCATTTAAATGTATGCATTTAGTAGAGACTTCAACGCGTTTATATTAGACAGTGACTAGATCGGCCATTTGTATAGCTTCAAGCCATTAAATCACGGAATGGCCTATTTTAGTCTCTGTATATAGATCATGTTATACTGTTAAGGCACATCATATAGACGTTTCAACTTCCAGACTCAGGATTTTCTGTATACGTTACAAATCGCTTTTCAGTTCCACACTTACTTAAAAATGAGTACCACAAGCTATTCTGAGTACCAAAACAGCTGTGTATGCGCGTCTACTTTTCACAGACTCTCTGGATACATAAAGATAACTCTCAAAATGATGTTCTGAATGAAGCGGTCGCTCAGCATTTATAACAAGCGTGTGCATGACATAGAGAGCGTTGAAAGGATCTTGTTGGCCCCAAACCCCCACCCCCCAATTATGTCACAAATTAAAATAAATAGAATTTATGCTATTTACGCAGGTGATCCCAGCGAGGTCAAAAAATACAGAAATCCGTATTTATAAGGAAAGATCACATGCCTGTGCGATATTCCAAGACAATTATGACTATAGAAACCCTAGCAATAAGTGCACTTGCACAACCGATGCTAGAGATCACAAACACAGTGATAACTCACCTGTTTGTTTGCAAAGACCAAAAGAACAGCATCACGCAACTCGTCTTCTGCCAACATCCTCGTCAATTCCTCTCTGGCTTCATTAACACGTTCCCTGTCGTTACTATCCACTACGAAGATCAAACCTAATACAAATAAACAGGAGTAGTTCGTTAGAAAGACGTTGATGTCATTGTCACCTCTTACGGTACTTCAGGAAAAAAGAAATTAAGCAGCTAGTCTGCAAAAACAAGCACTTTGGGCTTCAATATGATATCCAGTGGCAACTGTCCAATAAATCGCAACACAAAGTTTGTTGACTTAAAGTTCTTGTTTGCTTATTCTATCTTCTTCGCTGTCGCCATGACGTCTCATATACCTTGAGTGTTTTGGAAGTAATGTCTCCATAGTGGTCTGATTTTGTCTTGGCCACCAACATCCCACACCGTGAAACTGATATTCTTATATTCTACAGTTTCTACATTAAAACCTGCAAAACACAACACAGGAAAAGATGTTTAACGGAAAGCCTGAACTTTACGTACACATATTAAACATTCACAGCGACACATGACTCAACCGTAAAGTCAGCCAGCAATGTGGAGATAGGAACAAAGAAGATCTGTGCAGCAGGCAATACAAGTCAAGGACATTTCAAATGTTTGTGTTGAGGGTGTGTGGATCAGATACTGCACTACAAAACCTTGAAAGACAAATAAAGTCCTCAGACGTACCAATAGTAGGGATGGTGGTCACTATTTCTCCCAGTTTCAGTTTGTACAGGATGGTAGTTTTACCAGCGGCATCAAGACCGACCATGAGAATTCTCATCTCCTTCTTCCCGAATAAACCCTTGAACAGGTTCGAAAAGACGTTCCCCATGGTTCTCACTGCCAACATGAGAGAGAAAACACAAGATCATAAATGACATTTTGACATTTAAACAAGATGTATTTAAATCGTTGTAATAAGTGTGCATGAAAAAATGAAAAACAGAGATCTCTAACTTACAAACAATCCAGGCTTCAAAGCAGTTTTTATTTACATATCTTATCAATAAGGTAAATACACGTCTACCTAACTGGCTACATGCCTTAAAATAAGGCTGTGTTGTTTTTATACGATTTATAAAGATGAAATGCCATAAACCGTGTGCTATAAAAACATATGAGAATACAGACTTCTCTCTACTGTGAACACGTAGAAAAATAACCTTAGACATCTCATTAAGACTATTAAAAGTCACAAAACAATGAGTATTTGAGGAATGTGAGGGGTTTTCCTCAAAATAAAATAAAGTCATTTTATGGATCAACCATCTTTAGCAGATTAGCCAACTAGCTAACGTTACATCCAAGAGAAGAGATGCCAACAAGCGCATTGAATGACTAATTCCGTCATTTAAAATATCTATCTAAACGACTAAAATAGTTGTCGACAAGTGAGCAGGTATTTCGTGAAGACAATGAAATAAAATCACCTGTAAACGGGAACTTCTCGAGGTTTCTGTCTCCACTGCTTTAGCGCACCGCTGTCACTGCAAAATGGCGTATGCCTCAACTCAACCCACCGGCGTGACAGGCCCCGCCCACTTCAAATAGATGCCCAATCGTAGGAGGAGAGGAACGCGCAATCCCGCCCTTTAAGTGTAAAGACCAATCAGGATGAAAAATGAATCCGGTTGGATTTGGGAAATGAGGAAATGCTCACTTCGATGGATTGACACGCCTTGGTTAACGTGACACATCTCTGCTTCGTTATGTATTAAAGAAATACATTTCATTTCTCTTTATAAAAAATTATAAATCTTATCATCTATTTGAAATGTATAATCGATGTGTGTAAGATTAAGCGATTATGCTGGTTTTATGTACCGGCCAGTTTAAGTAATAATTAAACGTATACATGTAACAATAACAGTCAAGCCCTGACAATAAGGTCAGTAAAATACAAAAAAATATATAAAGCAAGAAATGAATCATTTATCCTTGTATACAAACATATAGTAGGACTATATGTGACCCGGCCTGGATCACAAAACCAGTCTTAAGTAGCACGGGAACATTTTTAGTAAAAGACAAAAATACATTGTGTGGGTCAAAATTATCGATTTTTCTTTTATGCCGAAAATCATTAGGATATTAAGTAAAGATCATGTTCCATGAAGATATTTTGTACATTTCCTACCTTAAATATATAAAAACTTTATTTTTGTGAGTGGATGGTCTGCCACAGTGCCATTGATTAACAACTTCAAAGGCAATTTTCTCAATATTTTGATTTTTTTGCACTCTCAGATTCCAGAGTTTTAAACGGTTGTATCTCAGCCAGATATTGTCCTATTCGAACAACTAATACATCAATAGAAATCTTATTTATTCATCTTTTGTAGATTATGTAAAAATCTCAATTTCGAAAAATTGACCCATAAGACTGGTTTTGTTGTCCAGGGTCACATATAGTTTCTCATACTAATTCAATAGTATGTCTTATATTAACTGTTTAATTGATCACATTAGGTCACTTTAGTCAAATTATACACAGCTCGCTTTACATACAGTAGAATTAACTGAACAAATGAAGCAAGTATTCTTAAGCCTAAAGGAAGTGGAATGGGATGTGTCTGTGTGTTCACTGAGGTCACTCTTGCTAGCGTGGCAGTGTTGAGCAGGTATCTGAATGTTCGTCATATTCCTGGAGCTCTAGTTTTCCATCTTTGACCCTCCAGTCCCAGCTGGGGCTTCCGTCAGGAGCGGGAACACACTGCAGCCACATGCCCGACTCACACACCTCTGTGTCTGGAGAGACCAGCCGCCCGTCCAGAGTGGCCAAACTGAAGACTCTCATTGATATCTGTGATACAAAAAAAGTATATTGACATTAACTACAGTTTAAATGACAGCATGAAAGATTCTAGAATCACTACAAAATACAAATTCTATCCATTTAAAGAGAATTCCCACCTGTTCGCTGATGCCTACAGCAACATGTCCGATTTTCACCTGAGGTCTCTCTCTGATCTTTAAACTCTCGCCACTTACATCTTCAACCCATATATCTACACCAAGACCTACACACAAACACACAAATCCAAGTATATACATGTAAGGGAACAATTTTACACAAATGTCTGTCCCGCCAAAGCTTGCAACAATGCACATTATGAAATGTGCTATAGACACATACCCTCAAAGTAACAAGACGACGTCTGATTGGTTGACACTGACCAGTCAACATTGAAGCTTTGATTATCTGTAGTGCTGCATGAGGAAAAGACCCCCGAGCTCAGATCGTCCGAGTCCTTGCAAGGAGGAACATGATGTTAGCTGGTTGCTTGGATTTCTTCAAATGCTATGATGTTTGTGTATGTGTTTACCTCCTCAGAAAGGTCTTGCTCAGAGTCACTGCGGCCGATAAAGGTGACAGTTTGTTGTTCACGAGAATCAGGTAATCGTGCATCTTTTTCTTCTGCAACAAATTTATATGAACATAAATTCCTGTTTTGACTACATTGGCCAACTCTTTGTAAACAAACCTTGGTTCAAAAGTGTATGTAAATGACAAACAAACTAGCTCATGTTATGCTTTACTGGTGAAATAGGGTGAGGATCCTGAACACAAGTAGACAAGCCTGTGTTGATACAGCATCAGTATTTTTAGAAAGTGAGTAATTTTGGAGATTAATTTAGAAATAATGCACTAAAATTGACAGATGGCTGTTGATGAAGCTCAACTAAGACAACAAAACACATCTCACCGTTCTGCATCAGTGTGACCGATTCTTCGTCTGAATCCGTGTAGGTTCCATCACTTTGCGGATGAGAATGTTTAGAGCGATAAAGCGTCTGGAGTTTCACGAATGGTTCCCACTCCTCCTGCGTCCAGTCGTTGCCCAGTTCTCTGAGACTCTCCAGATCGCTCTCCACCTCTTCATCGGTCTCTTCATCCTCCCCAAAGCTTCTGAACTCACCGTCAAAGCTCTCCATTTCTTCTAAAAGACGTCCTCTGTCATTTCCGCAACAATCTCCAAACACCACTCTCTTTTCTGTGACATGATCAGCCGTTACGTCAGTTTTTCTTTCTTCAGCGTCGCTTTCATCTCCACAGTCTCTGGTCTGCTCAAAGATCTTGACCGTGGCTACGTCTTCATCCCATACGTCTGTCTCTTCATCCGGTTTCACTGATGTGTCTTTTTCCACATTTCTCTTTGTTTTCTCAGCACCCCAGTGTCTCTCCGTCCAAATGCTCGTTTGGTCTCTGTTCAGTTCATTCATTCCTCCATCTTCCTCCCATTCGTTCTCCTCCTCTGAGTCTCTCGCTGCGGGGTCTGAATCATCCTCACGGGCCGCTCTTTCTCTCCATGTGCTGACCCAGTGGATTATGGGTGCAGAGAGGTTTTCCGGGACAGAAAGAGCCGTCGTTTTAACAGAGGATTCTGGGGGTTTTTGAGTTGCGGTGGTAGATGAGACAGATATGTCATACGAGGTTGGCCAGTCCTCAAATGTTGGTGTTAAATCTCGTCCGGGATCCGATAGCCCACACACTAAAGGTGGATGAAATCAAAGATTTGATTTAAGTTAGTAACAAGTATCTACACATTTAATTACCATTCAAAGTACTTGATAAACATTGAAAATCAGTTTGAACCTGTTCTGAGGGCTTGAACAGTTTTTTGCAGAAGCTCGGATGCTGAGGGTCTGTCTCTCGGCTCCTTAACCAGTCCTGCCTTGATGACATCACAGGTCAGGGGGTCACAGTCAGATGGGATCTCCCATAAAGGAGGGGGTTCACTCACAATCTATACAACACATTTGCAATGACACAAAACCTAGTTGAAAATACAGAGGAGGGAGGAGGAGGGTTCACCCAAAAAAGAAAGTCATTTATGCACAATCATGTCATTCCAAACTTTCTTTCTTGTGCAGAACACAAAAGAAGATATTTTGAGCAATGTTGGTAACCAAACAACACTGACCCCCATTGACTTCCGCTGTATGAACACAAAACCACTGACACATTTCTTAAAATATCTACTTTTGTGTTCCACTGATGAAACACTCATGTACGGGTTTTGAATAACATGAGGGTAAATCAATGATGTCAGAATTGTTATTTTTGGGTGAACTATCCGTTTAAGAGACTCTTCACCCTATGGGGTGGTTTCCCGGGTCCCAGACTAGCTTAAATGATAGAGGTGTCTTAATCGAAAACAACTTGCCCTGACATATCTTAAGATATATCAGTGTGTTTGTTTTGTCTCAAGATGCACAACGGTAATGTTTTATTGTAAAGTATGTTTTTAAAAAACACTTAAATATCCTAATTTAACCAAGGTCTAGTCCTGTCTTAAACTAATCCCTGTTCGGGAAACCGCCCCTACATATTTTTTTAGTTGTTTCTATTTAAGCATCCTCAAGAGTTTGTGATTACCTTCAGATAGAGTGGATGAGGAAAGCATCGCGTCCAGGGCTGATGTCCAGTGAGCATGTGCAGTAACATACAACAGCTGCTCCAGACATCTGCTTTAGCGCAGCGCCGATCCCCTCTCGCCACCTCGGGGGGCATATGAGACTCTGTGCCACGCAAAACATTACCTGCACACACCACACCACACACTCAACATGCTGTGATTTATAAGCAAGAAGGTACAGTATATGTGCAGTTGAAAAGATGGAGTGAGCGTGGTCACCTCTGAAAGCTTTGGTGCTGTGTCCTCCCTCACTGACGGTTTCAGAAAGCCCAAAATCACACAGGAAACACTGTCTGCCGTCTTCAGACAGCAACACGTTATCAACTACATTTGAGAGATTGAGATCATTGTATTAGATGTGGAAGATGTTTAAAAATGGCAAGCAACATTTCTGCTGTTCAACAAAATATAAGATCAAAAGCAAAAAGTTGGACATTGGAATAAACATCTCATTCACTTTCAAACGTTGACTGTTCCAAGATGGCGGAAATGCAGACGTGTTCGGAGCGTCGAATGTGCCATCTACGAATGCATATCTATGATTGAAACACCAACCACAAACCTTTGACATCCAGATGTACCACTCGTCTCATGTGCAGATGTTCAAGAGCCTGAACCACCTGAGAATGATAATAAAGAGCCAGACCTTCAGAGATTCCACCCCTCATCCTCAGCACCTGAGCTAAAGAACCTGCAAAGAGAGAGAGAGAGAATGAACTGGCACAAATCTCAACTTGCGTTGTAAAAGCATTCTGACCTCTGACCTCTTTTCAGATCCATAAAGAGCATGACATTGGGTCCTTCTCTCACCGCTCCATACAGCTGGAGAACATGAGGACCGCTCAGTCGACTCCAAGTTTCCACTTCCTCCCACCGAAAACTACACAGGGGGATCTTTACAAGAGCGAACACATGCCATCAAAGATCTCCAGTCAGACTTTTTGCAGCAGAATTAGATGCACAAACAAGATGTTCACCTTCTTGGCGGCACACGTGAATCCTGTTTGCTTGTCTCGTATGCTGAAGACATCTCCATACGAGCCGTTCTGGATGTGGCGGAGAACTGAGTATTCAAGACTCTCGCGATATCTTGAGCTCTTTGCCTGGAGAAACTGAAACGTTATGTGCAACATTACCATCAAAAAGACATCTTCGGTTGATCCTCTGAGAACAAATTTCATTTATGAATGTCCTACCTGCTTAGGGTGGAATAGAAATCCCGCATTTATATTAATTTTCTCGCCGACTTTCTCCTGTGTCGCTTCTTTAATCATCTCACAAAATATATCGGAGAAATGGCAGCGCTCGGTTTGAATAACAACACCCGACAGCTCCCTCAAATCCGGTTGGGAGATGATCTCATCCTCTGCATCTCTACAGACGTTTTCTACGGTGTCCGGTCTCAGAGCATCACGGGAGTCAAGACTTCCCTTGTGTTCATCAACTGATTCAAAGGGAATCTTTTGGAAGCCATGAACAGACGAGACATCAGGACTCTCTGAATCAGAGGTGTTGGTACAGTATGAGGATTCAGAGTCCCGGTCAGTGGTGCAGCATGAACTGTCACTCGATGGAGATGAAGCTGAACCCCACACGGCCTCAGCGATACTGCAGCCGTTGTCGGTTACTGCACTGCTCTCACAGTCCATGTCTATGAAGGTCTCAAAGTGAGCGGAAAATTCTGAGCCTGCTGTAGCTTGTGTACTACAAGCGGACGCGTCACTACTAGATTTATCTTCACTAGAGATGTAAAGATACTCAAGGTCCTGACTTAGTCCGTTCCAGACAGATATCAAGTCTTGCCCGTTGCTGATGTCGACTCTGGCATTGGGATTGTGGATATCACTGTCTGCTACAAAAGTAGAGTAAGAATCCAAGCCTTTGATGCTTTCTGCATAAATATAGGCAGAGTTTGTTTCCAAATGGTCAGAAAATGTGCTGTGAGACTCAACGGTTGAAGGAAAGTCCACCTCCAGTCTGTGAAGCCACAAACAGGACTTGATAGCAATGAATTCATGAGGACAATCCCAAAGACGGTCTGGGGTTTGAGGCTGAGATGGACGCTCTGTTGTGGAGGAGAACGGAGAGCGCTTGAAGCATCTTGAGGAACTGTTGTTTCTTGAAGCGTTTCTTCTCCTTGATCCAGCGTCCTTCAAGCCTTTCCGCCCATCATCATCTTCTCGCCATGTTCTCCTGGGTTTTCTTACATCCGTTCTGTGTTTCCTGTGATGTTTTCTGAAGGAACGAGCCGTAGCTTTTGTCTCTCGTTCAGATGATGTGCATGACGTGTCTGAGAGAGACCTGTGAATAACAAAACAGTGAAGTGAAGAAGGTAGTTACGGTAAAGGTTAATGAGGAGAATCACATTTACAGAGGAAGCTGAGGAGATGAGATGGAGTCTCAGTTTCAATTTACTGTATGTCTCAGATGTTTCTCTTAACATCGCTTCGGATAAGTAAAAACTGAAAGAAATGAGGCAATTGTTAATGTTCATGAAGAGTCTGGAGGTGTAAATGAATGTAGATTGTAGAGGTGAAATCATCTGAATTTGAGTAAATGTGATGAGAAATGTTTGAGTTCATATTGAGATCTTCAATAATATTGACTTTTGATTGCAGACGAGACAAATCTGAGCTCAGTTTGACACATTCTCTTCTCAAACTCTTCTGACAGACACATTTGTCAGATTTCTGACTCTCAGGAGAAATATCTGAGACTTACACTCTTAAAAATAAAGGTGCTTCAAAAGGTTCTTCGATGCCATAGAAGAACCTTTAACATCCAAAGAACCTTTCTGTTCCACAAAAGGTTCTTTGTGGCGAAAAAAGGTTCTTTAAGGCTGGAATACACTACAGGACTTTTAAAATCTGAACAGATTTTTTAAAAACTAGAAATCATACACTTGCAGACTTTTTGAACGTTTGGATAGAAAACAATACATGATCAAATCTGCAGACTGGCGCAGACTTTCTGCAACAACTCCAGACTGAAAATCTGGGCAAAGTCTGATCAAAAGTCTTGTAGTGTATTCCAGCCATTAGATTATGAAGAGGTAAGAAAGTTCTTTAAAGAACCTTTGACTGAATGGTTGTGGAACCAAAAATGGTTCTTCTATGGCATCGCTGTGAAGAACCTTTTAAGCACTTTTATTTTTTAGAGTGTAGGCAAAAGTTTCCATTTCCTCTCCATTTAATCTCATTGACACCTAGGAGAAATATTGATTCAGTTTTCTTATTGCATAGTACAAGCATCTACCTGTTGTTCGTGTAAGACTGGATGCTGCCGTCTTCTACACTACTACGGACACAGGTCCGACACTCGCCACCTAAAGTAGAAAGTTATGCAAAAATGGTACGGTCTGCAAAAACCCATGTAAATACCATCTGATTGGATTGCACTGAACCGTTGCCACAATACTGTCTCATAAATAAAGCGGTCTGTAAAGTCTCTTGAACCCACTGGCCTTTAAAGACACTGCCGCCCTCTCTCACCCCTCGGCTGTGCGTGTGATATTCCAGCGTCCTCCGTCTGAAGTTCCTCCAGATCTCTTGTCTGGATCACAGGCTGTTCTTCACACTCGCCGCCCGCTGTTGAGGCCGTCTCATTCAGCATGGACACCTCTGAATGAAACATGGTGGGTATGGCCATTCCTCCGTCTACACGTCTGAAACATGAAACACAAACAGGGGCCCATGAGAAGACCGGGGCACAGGATAGATGACGTGGTTTCCTAACCTTCCCCAGAAACAGGGTGTGGATGAAATAATTACACAAGCATTTTCATCCTACAGAGCCACTTCCTGACACAGATACACACGGACAGACGTTCACTGATCGTGTTGTGGATTCATTCAAGGGCAGTTGGTCAGTATATTAATAGCCTAGTGACATTTTGGCACAAAGCCGCATGCCGCCTCCTCGCCTGTCAGCTGTCTTAGTTTTTCTTTTTCGCACCGGATCATTTAATTAACAGAGCTCGACTTTTCTTACATTTGTTCTTTTTGCCTTTTACACCTCAGATCTGAAGATCTTGTTGAAGATCTTGACATTACCACTGAAAATTTTAATTCCACCTTCTCGGTAACGCTAGACAAAGTTGCTCCACTACGTTTAAAGAAGATTAAAAATGGCAGCCCCACACCGTGGTATAATGAACACACTCAGGCTCTAAAGAAAGCGGCCCGAAAAATGGAGCGCAACTTTAAGAAAACTAAATTAGAGGTATTTCGTACAGCATGGAAGGATAGTATTCGAAAATACAGGAAAGCCCTAATAACTTCTAGATCCGCCTACTTTTCATCACTAATAGAAGAAAACCAGCACAACCCTAGGTTTTTATTTAACACGGTGGCTAAATTAACAAAAAATAAATCGTCAGTGACTTCTGATCCTGTATATCAGCATAGCAGTGATGAATTTATGAACTACTTCACATATAAAATCCAAGATATTAGAGAAAAAATTATAACAATGCAATCAGAAGTGAAACCCCTGAACAAACTAACTACAGCGCCCTTAAGGAGAAAATGCAATTATTTTATACCGTAGATCAAGATGAGCTGTCTAAAATATTAGATCATCTAAATCAACAACATGCATCTAGACCCTATACCTACAAATCTACTGAAAGAGATGCTCCCAGAAATTATAGATCCTCTTCTTGTATTATTAACTCATCTCTGACATTAGGACATGTGCCTAAAGCATATAAGGTGGCTGTTATAAGGCCCCTTGTCAAAAAACCCCAACTCGACCCTAGAGAACTAAGGAACTACAGGCCTATATCGAATCTACCTTTCATATCTAAAGTTCTGGAAAAAGTAGTTTCAACTCAATTATGCTCCTTCCTCCAAAGGAATGACATCAATGAAGAATTCCAGTCTGGATTTAGAGCATGTCACAGTACAGAGACTGCTTTGATCAGAGTTACAAATGATCTGCTTTTGGCGTCTGACCGAGGTTGTATCTCGTTATTGGTGCTGCTAGACCTTAGTGCTGCATTCGATACCATTGACCACAGCACACTCCTACATAGACTCGAAAATTATGTCGGCATTAAGGGAATAGCTTTGAAATGGTTTAAATCTTATTTATCCGACCGTTTTCAATTTGTAGCAATAAACAATGAGGTGTCACGCAAATCGCAAGTCCAGTACGGTGTACCACAGGGCTCAGTCTTAGGGCCTCTGCTCTTCGCATTATACATGCTACCTCTAGGAGATATAATAAAGCGACACGGAGTTAGCTTTCACTGTTATGCTGATGATACTCAACTTTATATTTCCTCGAAGCCTCATGAAACACAGCAGTTCCATCGAATAATGGAATGCATAGTCGATATAAAAAACTGGATGAGTAACAACTTTTTATTACTGAACTCGGACAAAACGGAAGTGTTACTTATTGGACCGAAAACTGCTATAAGTAACAACCAAGAATACTGTTTAACTATTGACGGATGTTCCATAAAACCCTCGTCGTCAGCAAAGAATCTTGGCGTTCTATTCGATAGTAATCTGTCATTTGAGAGCCACGTCGCCAACACCTGTAAAATTGCGTTTTTCCATCTTAAGAATATATCTAAACTACGTCATATGCTGTCAATCTCAGATGCAGAGAAGTTAATTCATGCATTCATGACATCAAGACTAGATTACTGTAATGCACTGTTAGGTGGTTGCCCTGCAGGCTTATTACAAAAACTCCAATTGGTCCAAAACGCGGCAGCTCGAGTTCTTACACGTACAAAAAAGTATGAACATATTAGCCCGGTTCTGTCAACCTTGCACTGGTTACCTATAAAGCATCGCGTTAACTTTAAAATCTTGCTTATTACCTATAAAGCCTTACATGGTTTAGCTCCTCAGTACTTGAATGAACTCCTTTTGTATTACAGTCCTTCACGTGCATTACGCTCTCAGGCGTCCTGTCAGTTGGTAATACCTAGAATTTCAAAATCAAGTGCAGGTGGTAGATCCTTTTCCTATCTAGCGCCTAAACTTTGGAATAGTCTTCCCTGCACTGTCCGGGAGGCAGACACACTCTGTCAGTTTAAATCTAGACTAAAGACGCATCTTTTTAATCTTGCATACACTACTCTTCCATAATATAAATCTTCAGAGGGTTTAGGCTGCATTAGTTAGATCAACCGGAACCAAAAACACAACTGATGTACTTGTTGCATCAAAGAGTACAGAACAGTACTCTACTCTCAGCCAGTCTTGTCTCATTGTTCCAAGGTTACCACAGCGAGCAGGATGCAGTTCATGGCCTGACCTGATGGTAGAGCGGAGAATGGGAAGTGGGGACCTGACAAGAGCTGAGATGATAGAGCTGGATAAAGAAGGACGCGGTCTCTTGACATGTCTTCACCACAAAACTTCAAATGCTATTAGATTATTAATGATAATCTTAAACTATAATTTATTTTATTATTAAGTTTATTTATTTTATTTAGCCTTGTTGTGCAAGTTCTCTGGAGCTTGTGCAGAGGCAGCAGCTTTTGCCAGAGGGGAACTGGAATCCCCTGGTTGGGCCTGGGTTCTCCTGAGGTTTTTTTTCTCGATTAGAGTTTTGGGTTCCTCGCCACCGTTTGCATACTGTTTTTGCACTATCTGCCTGACCGGGGGGGCTGCTTTAGAATCTTAAAGTTTTACTTAATTAATATTGCATATAGGAATTTATTATCTGTTATATTTGACCTGTGCTTCTCTCTCCTTTATCCTAAATGTGTGCTCTCACTGAGCGTGTGTGTGTGTGCGTACTTGTCTGTGTACGTACGTGTGTGTGTGTGTGTGTGTGTTGTGTGTGTGTGTGTGTGTGTGGTGTGTGTGTGTGTGTGGTGGCATCCGTGTGTGTGTGTGTCTCTGTGTCTGTGTGTGTTGGTGCGTGTTGTGTGTGTGGAGTGTTTGTGTGTGGGTGTGTCTGTCTTCTGTGTTTTCAACCTTTTCTTGTTTTTGCAGGTACAACTTTGATTGTTTTGCTTGTAGTCAATGTGTCTCATGTACAGCTGCTTTGTAACAATGAAAATTGTAAAAGCGCTATATAAATAAAGTTGAGTTGAGTTGAGTTGAGAGTTGTGAATGCTTTCACGTGAGACTTTGTGTTTCTTAACTTCACAGTTCATCCTTTTTAACAAATATCTCGATGCCTTCTCTATCAACAGTATACACTTTCGAAGTTTACACGTCAAACAATACGATGTTTTTATTAATCGAAATCTCACAGACTATTTATTACACGGCTTGTTGGAATGCTTGATTCTGATTGCCGTCGCGACATTTGCAAGTTCGTTATTCCCAGATAACAACCTCTAAAACTAATAACACACGGTAACCCGGATGCAGCAAATCATTTTGACAGGTTTTTTTGACAAATTAAATATAAATATGTCTTTAATATATGTATAACACATTATACATTTACAATATATATATATATATGTCTTTTAATAACATACATGACATTACATGTACAAATGATTAAACCAAATTGCCTGTTTGTGACATTTGAACATCATTTCTTACCTTAAAACCAAAAGTACACAGCTTTTCCTCGCGGAAGGTCTGCATTCTATAATAATGAGCTAATGAAATATTTCAAATTCACATTTCATGTCCAGTTTTTTTCTCATGTGGCCAATAAACCTGTTGACATTCAATTTTTTTAGTAAAATCGGATTCAGTTGATCTATGATGTATTCGTTTACTAAATGAGGACAACCAAAATGTCCTCATGTCCTCATCTTACGTCATTATATCTGTGAGGTCATTTCTTGATCCTCACAACCACAATGTTGTGTTTCGATGCTTTATGGGACTTTTCATAGATAATGAAATAACCGAACCCACAAAATGTTCTACATTTTTACAAAGAAAAAAACACATTTTGTAAGATTTATATGTTGTTTTCTTATACATGTACACACACACTTTTAGCAAGGATTGCTTCAATCAAAGCAGACAGTTTTGGAACGAAAACTCAACATGGACAAATGATCCTGAACATGCATTTTAAAGTTATTGTTCTCAGTTTTGTCCTTTTGCTTCAATTCTACATGCACTGCTGGGGTGTCCATTCATGTGTTGTGTAAGTTTCCACATTCTGACACACAAAATGTCAACATACCAAAGGACACAGCCAGGAAAGAGCTCTGGAAATCTGGAAGCTTTCTCCAAAATGATCCTGTTTTCTTCCTCTAGTCAAACGCTTGCGAGATAGATTTTAAGCTCTTGTTTGGGCTCAACCGTAAAGCCAGCGGTGTTTAAGCCCGTAGGAGTGACACCTCACACATATTCTCTCCAAACTGTGAAACAAGATACCATCAGCCAACACACGTGTCCGTGTCGGCCTTTCTGATTGGTTCAATGCATCTACAGTCTCTCGTTTAAAGACAAACAACAAAGGGACCTTTTTATAAATAAGACACCATTTTAATCTGTTTTGTGTGTTTATCATTTGATGGAGATGTTTTTCCAAAACGTGTCAAAATTGACCACAGATATCCCATCCATCTGGATCTGGAACCCCAGCAACATGAACCAATCTGTGACCAGCATGCACCTTGGCAACAGTTGCCACAGCAACCAGACAGAGTTGATCAAAACAGATATACGAGAAATGAATGAGTCAACCTCAAATCTATTTTAAAAGTATTTATTTCGGCGTTTTCATCTGTTTAACTATACCCGAAAACAACCAAAGTTCACTTCAACAGAATAGAAGAAAAAATCTGAAAGAACAATCGTTTTGAATTTATGACATCACAGGTCAACAATTGTATTTACTTATTTCATAAATAAAAACAGAAAAAGATCTTAAAAAATATGAAAGCAAACAGATGTTGTAGTGAATATTGAGAATGACACTTGTATTTCCCAATAAACATTGAGAAAACTTTGAAATGCATCTCTAGTGTGAAAAATAAGATCATTTCCTTCGTAAAACGTGTGAAATCTACCAAAGGCTTTAACCAGGAATAAAACTTTTAAACCCACATATATCATAAAATACTATATTTACTGTAGTAAAATAACGAGATACTATAGTGCTTTTGAACCCAACTATAAGATATATTATTACATAATATTTTCCATTTCCTATGGTTAATACTACAGTATATTAAAGCATCATTACTATAATGTACTGTTAGTATACTACATCCTACTACAGTTTACTACAGTAAATAGTATTTTCTCATGTGGGAGTAAAACGGCTGACCACGGCTCAAGTGCAGTCGTGACTGACGCGATGTTAACTGGTGAAGTATTCAGCAGCTTTTCTCATTAACTGCGGCGTCTGATTTTAGATTCTTGGTGAATGATGTGATAGTTTAAAAAGGTCGCACAGCAACATGTCCAAATGCATTCCTAACATATCAAAATAAATCAACATCCTGAAATAAAAGGCATCATTTACCTGGATCACTTAGTTTTAAAACCTTTGGAGGTTTTTGAGAATATTTCCGACCTCTAATTTTAGTCCCGGTGTCTAAGAAATCAAGAATTCTGCTTAAATTGACGCTAGTCCAGAATTCATCAACAGCTGTAAACTCAAAAAACTCGAGGTGGCCAGTCTGACGGACACAACAACTTATTTTCTCGATTGTGTGATCGAATAAAAATGTAGATTCCAGTAAAAACAAAATCTTTTAAAACACTAAATGCACAATCCACTTTCCTGCATAGGCCTGAAAAATGTGTGTGTACATAATGGTCAGCGTCAGTATAAAATCAGTGGATGTTGTGTTTTAATATACACCACGTTCACTTAAAGTGAATCTGACCACCAGTTGTACATGGATTCTTTAGTGCAACCTTTCACATCCGGGTCACAGTTGTGTCCTTTAGGACAGCAGTGCTTCATGTCTTTACAGCACACCGCCTACAAAAAACACAAAGATATTTCCTTCATATTTTAGTACTCTTAAGAGGATCCGTAATACTTGTTGGCTCTCCATATTGACCTGTAAGTTTATATTATACCTCTTTATATGGACAGCAGGCCCACGTGGAGTCTGATAGTCTACAGCAGGTCTGTGTGTTTGAGCAGCGTGATGACGAGTCGCACAACACTTCTTCCTCTGAGGGTGCTGGTGTTTTCGTGAGCGAAATGCTGGAAGCGGTAGTGGGTTTGATACAGGTTGCAGACTGCAGGTTGCAGGTGTATCCCTGTGGACAGCAGTGCTTGTGGTCCTCACAACACACGGCCTACAGAGAGAACATTCAACCAATCAGTGAAAAGCACACACGAATGCAAACGCATGAAAACAAAACCAGTGACATCACAGGACTGGAAACAAACCAAACCAAATGTAAAGTCAGAGGACAAAAACATTTACCGTACATTTGGAGTTTTGAAGGCAAAAGAACAGTCACACACAAGCCTTATATTAAACATGGTTTAAAGTGATGCTTCACTCAAAAAGGAAAATTCTCTCATCATTTACTATCCTTATGTCATTCCAGACCTGTTCGACTTTCTTTCTTCTGCAGAGCGCAAAGAAGATATTTTGAAGAATGGTGTTAACTGGCACCCATTCACTTCTATTGTATGGCCACAAAACCAATGCAAGTCAATGGGTGCCAGTTAACACCATTCTTCAAAATATCTTCTTTTGTGGAATAAAGTCATTCAGGTTTGAATTAACATCAGGGTGAGTAAATGATGACAGAATTTTCATTTTTAGGTGAACTGTCACTTTAACAAACACTGGTTTCTTCTTTATTTGGCTTTACTGGGAGATCCAATTGGATGATTTGAATCGTTTCATATGTGAAAGATAGACATGCCTTGACAAGAGGACAGCAGCCCCACTCCCCTGTGGGTAATTTACAACAGGTTGATCCTGACGCACAACTGGTAGTGGAATCACATTTTACATCTCCGTCTCCAAGCAACACCGCTGACCCCTGAGTGACCTTGGCCTCCTGTTTTTTAAACCAGGGGATCTCGTGGTAGGCTTTAGCGCAGGTGGTTTTCTGTTCATCACACTTATAACCACTGGGACAACAGTGCATTCCGTCCTTACAACATACCGCCTTGAGACAGCAAATGAGACATTTAAAATACAAAAGGAACACAAGTGTGTAATGCACAGAGATGAAGTTCAGTCATGCTACATTGTAACATTTACTAAATACTCCCACAGACAGTATGAAAGAATCAGACAGGGAACAGACACACCACTTTTTATACGCTTGCTTTAATATTTGCATGTCTAACCTTTGGCAGTGGACAGCATCCCCACTTTCCCAGTTTGCTCATATAGCAGCAGGTGTCGTCTCTTGGACAGCTGGTGTGAGCGTCACACACGTGTCTGTGCTCTGGAACGCTAGCATCGGGCTGCTGGGTCACGCTTGCCGCTAGTTGCTTCCTGAACCAGGGCATGCTGGGAAGGCTGGATCGGACACAGGTTTTGAGAGTCACATCACACTTGTAGCCCTGCGGACAGCAGTGCTCACCGTCGGCACAGCACACGGCCTGAGGATAGAGAACATGCAAAGCAGAACACAAAGATTAGTTTCATTTATAAAAAAAAAGCAATTATAGCCATTTAATTGATTCTACAGTAGTAAATGTATAGCAATGCATTCTGGGATCACATCCTCAAAGTATCCTCATTTTGCAGTCTACCCTAACAAATGCCATCCAAGGTAGGTTTTAAAACAGTAGAAGTGCACATGTGTAATCTTGGTAAATGTGTCTGTACCTGTGGCAGAGGACAGCAGGCCCACACCCCCGAGTTCAGTCTACAGCAGGTGGTGCCGGTTGGACAGACAGACGTCTCATCACAGTTTTGGTTGTGAGATGGCGGAGTCACAGCGGTGATCTTTCTCACCAAAGGCACAGAGAAACGGGCACCCTCATCGCTGGCACCGTCACAGGTGCTGGCAGCCAGATTACACACAGAACCGCTGGGACAACAGTGGAGATGGTCCTCACAACACACCGCCTTGAAAATGAAAAAAAGATTCACACCATTTTATGGCAACAAATCTAAGCTGAGAAACAATCCAAGAGTGTCGTTGGTGTTAACAGTTCAAGCAGAAGTCACCCATTTCTGCAGCATTAGAAGAAACCGTCAAAATAAATCATTTTAGTGTGCACTGCAAGATCTTAAAGGGACAGTTGATCCAAACATGAAAAATCTGTCACCACTTACTCACGCTCAGGTCGTTTCAAAGCTGTATACATTTCTTTGTTGCAAAGAAAGATCTTTGTGAGAATTGAGCAATTTTCAGTTCCGGGACATCATCCACGACCATAGTAGGAATACAAATATTGTCTTTTCTTGTTCTGTTGAACACATCATGAGATATTTTGAAGAATTTAGGAAAACAAAGTTCTCGGGCACCTTTGACTACCATTTAATTCTTCCCACTATGGTAGTCAATCACATCACAGAACTGAAAATGACTGACATTCTTCCAAATATCTTTCTTTATGTTCATCAGAACAAAGTCATTTATACATGTCTGAAATAACAAGAGCGTGAGTAAATGATGACAGAATTTTCATTTTTGGATCAACTGTCCCTTTAAAGAGTACATATTATGAGATCATGTAAATGACATTTCATGCCGTGTGTCATGTTGCTGTGTGTGAAAGAAAGCAGTCTGCCAAGTTGAAGGTGAATGAATAAGAAAGTTATTGGCTTGGAAAAAATGAGTCGACTCTGAATCATGCAAACGAGTCGTCCCTAGTCCGATTCGCGAACCGCCACGGAATTACGTCGCTACACATAGTCCCCGCCTACGTTTTGCTAGGACCGCCTGCGAAAGCTTCACTCTTCTCCCCCAAACACTTCAGCTTGTGAGCCTCGTTCGCAGTACACCAATCACAGCAGACTAGACCATCTGACCACTCACATCAGAGTAGGCTGGCAGAAAGGAGGGGATTAGACCGATCAATCGCAGAACGAATCATTTGAGAGTCAGTCAAGAAGTAAGGTAAGAATAACTGCCTGTTATAACAAAATAATAGTGTTTTACACCTATGTACGTAAACTTGTTGTTGGACACTCCAGAAACCAAAATAGGACCTTAAAAATCAAGGACTATTTACTCTTTAAACGCAGAAAAAAATAGTGTTTACTTGTAGCAGTGGGCAGCACCCCCACGCGCCCGATGCCAGTCTGCAGCAGGTGGCATCGTCAGGGCATGTTGACGTCTCGTCGCATTTCTGATTGGGCGACTGTGGCGTTATGGGAAAGGTGGGCATCTTCTCCAGCAAGGGTACAGACACAGACGGGTCGGCGGGGTCATCACAGGTGCCTTCAGCGAGGTTACACACAGTGTCGTGCGGACAGCAGTGGGCATGATCTTCACAACACACAGCCTGAAGGAATGGAGACAAAACGCCATTATGGACTAGTCTTAAAGGCTTCAGATGAGTCAGATCATGTATTAACATCTCCCAACAGAGATCCATTCAGTCATGATGTCAAACGTCAAATTTGTTATACAAAAATGTCAGGTTTGATCTCAGCAAACTTGCAAATACATAGTAGAAACCTTTGTTATGTGATGTTTTTTATTATAGAAAAGAAACAAGGTCACAACCACCCTAATGTTTATTTAAAAAATAAAACGGGCTGCTGTTCTTATGCATTAATACCTGTGGTAATGGGCAGCATGCCCAGATGCCCTCTTGTGTTTTACAGCAGGTAGTGCCGCTCGCACACGCTACCGTTTCATTACAGGGAACGCTTTCTGCAGACAGACAAAGAGATAAATACCCGACACGTTCAACCAAATGGAGAAATTTCACACATGGGACAAACTACAGATGTGACAAAGCCGGTAAACAGATTTTGCAACTTCTAAATGCACAATAATAGGTTTACAAAGAAAGAAATGAATATGCAAAAAAAATGAAAATAACTTGATAGTTTCTGTCACCATGTAATGGGCCATTAGGCTTTCCTCCAAATGCTGACATGTGTAGTTAGTCTCAAACATTCGGAGCTTTACATAACCGTGCACCATGTGCTCAATTATTGTCTTCTCTAATTCAGCATAGACATCTACGTTGTAGATCTAAAAAAGTGAAATGTCAGGCCACTTGTCTTATCTCTGACAGACACTTCTGCACCCTTCTGATAACACTCATTCACATCCTTTAGTCATTTTAGCAAAGTTCTCCGAGACAGAGAGACATGATGCAATGATGAGTTACAGTATTGCTAGATTTTCTAGAACTCCGCCCATCGTTTTTGAGCCTTTCTATTTCATGTGAATTGAGTAAACAGATTTACCTCTGGACTTCAGGGAAGTGAAGGCTGGAATCTTAGTGGCCATTGCCGTGATGCCATTGGCTGACACACACTTGCTGTGGGTGAGGTCACAGGTCGTGCCCTCTGGGCAGCAGTGCAGATGATCGGAACAACACACAGCCTACAAAAAGAAAGCAACAAGTTTCCACAAATGTACGTTTACAGTCTGAAGAAGGCTAAATATACACCAGGGAAACTAAAATACAACAACTTAGACAAACATGTATACGAGCAAGAAGCACCTTTGGCATTGGGCAGCATCCATAAGAGCCGTTGCCCAGTTGACAGCACGTTGCATCATCTGGACAACTGGAAACCTGGTCTGGACAGACCACTGAGTACACATAAACAAAACAATCTGAAGTATTACTTTCAAGAAAGAAAAACACATTGTGATTAAATAACGTACGAGACCGTTTACAGATCAATTATCGGACTTACCATCTGTAACATCCCTGGGCTCTGCAGGTGAATCTACTGCAATGACATAGATACTAAATAAAACATAAAACCAAACGACCACAACATAACACCAACAATCAACTACTGTAATGTAAAACTAGAAATCAAACTTAAAGCAAAATGCAGTCGCGAAAAAAATGAAGAGGCCGTTTTAAAAAGACTTTCAGTTATTTTTCATTTACTATCTATAGTTGTGTTGAGGTAAAATGATCTGCTGACAATAAAGGGTCAGTCGTGGCCTAACGGTTAGAGAGTGGGACTCGTGACCAGAAGGCTGCCGGCGGGTAACGAGAGAGGTGCACCTGACCCCCGCTCGCTGCACTGATAGCTGCCCACTGCTCCGGGTGTGCGTGTGTTCACCACCTCTGGATGGGTTAAATGCACACGTCACATTTCGGGTATGGGTCACCATACCTGACAAGTAGGCCACTTTCACTTATTTCTCCCAAATTTCAAATAAAACTTCTTCTATTGGCATTTATTTGCAGAAAATGAAAACTGGAGAAACAGGTGTAAATAACAGAAAACATGCTCTGCATTTGTCAGACCTCAAATACTGCAAAGAAACGTTTGGGAACAGTTGAAAAATATTTCTGTTGTCTTGTGTCTTGTCGTGTTGTCAGTCTTTCTCATTGCTGTTGGATGACTTTACGTCACTCCTGAGGTTCGATTTTATTGAAATTCAACGGACACGGAACCGGAATGAACATTTGGAATGGTCTCTTCATTTTTTCCATAGTTGTACATGCCTCTATTTGTCATGTTATGAAGACGTTGCAAAATATCAAATGTAAAGTAAAAATATTGAGGTTGTTATTAAATGAAGAAAGCGATTTGCTTTAGACACGCATCACATTAATGTACATCTATGACAGCAGAAAAGAAAAGATTCAACTTTTAACACTTCAAAACTTGCGCACAGTGTTTATAGCGTACACTTGGAACTGCAGTTTGAAGCCCTCGGCTATTCTTCAGGTATTTGTTTGTTATACATTCATTCAGTGTTCTATCTGCTAGAACTTCACAGGACGACAGCTGCAGTTATAAGCCCCGTGATGGAAACCAGCATTACTGTAGAATTAGAAAAACGATGTCAGAAAGAGGAAGTGGTCATAGATTTCATGCCATCGTACCTGCTTTCTTCACCGACGCCTTCCTGCGACGGGCAGCAAACTTTCCCCAGAGGGGGGTGGGACCGTAGGTGGGTGACACACACTTGGAATGCTTGAGGTCACATGTGGTTCCCTCAGGACAACAGTGCTGCTTATCTGCACAGCACACGGCCTAAATACACACACAAGAAATACCAATAAACACAATAGTACACGTGGATGGATCATGTGAAAACATTTCATCAGAAGTATCAAACGGACTTTATACATTTTTCATAGGACAGCAGCCCCAGTTCCCATCAGGCATCTGACAGCAGGTGGTGTCATCGGGACACTCAGACTCCCGATCGGGACAAACCACGGCCTCCTAAAAAACAAAGAGAGAGAGAATGTTGTCCAAGTCAAATATTTGCTTGGTGCTTATGGTTTATGTGGATTTGTGGCAGTGCAGGTATGCGCGTTTTGTCATGTTACCTGCTTTGTGGCAACTTTTTCCACCCAGTCTAAAGCATGCGTCCTGTTTACACACTTGGAATGTTCTAGGTCACACAGAGTGCCCTCGTAACAGCAATGTAAGTGGTCTGAACAGCATTCGGCCTGCAAACATGCATGAAAGTCTATGTAATGTTATGTCACAGCCAACAGGTAACGCATGGACTGCAAGAGCACCATCTTACATTGGGCAGCGGGCAGCATCCGTACCCTCCTGACGGCGTCTGGCAGCAGGTGTTTCCATCCGCACATATTCCTCCATCAGGACAAATCCCACCAGCGCACACGTTCAGAACGACACAGAGTAACGCTGCAACACCGGCATGCACCTGACAGGATAAGAGAGCAATCAAACGTGCGTCATTGAGGCCAATATCAAACAGGATTTGACTCCATTATTAATCAAATAATACGGTTTTTTGGCTCTTAGTGTGACTGTTAGCCTTGTTAAAACACTATAACTTACTGTGCTACAAAATATTGAGATACGTTTTAAAGACACAGAGAAATGAGTTGGATGACATCATTCTGCACTTCAGCTTCTCACGCATGCTCAGACTGTGAGGAAAACTGAAGGCTGTTGGCCATTTTTAAAAGAGGGGGCGACCTCAGTACATCCCACCCCCCTTACTCCCTGTCTCAGTGGAAATCCTTCATTGCATCGAACATAGCTTCGCTTTTCAATGCACTTCAGCGAGTCTTTGAGACAGAATTTAACAACGTTCTATATTGACATACACTGTCTACCGGGTTGGGAAGAATGTGTGTGCCCAAGTAAAGACTGTTTGTCTCATGACAGTTCTTTGGTCAATAATAGTTGATGCAATTACTATCCTGACAATGTAGACTTCACACTGCATTTAACAAGACTAGACGGTCAAAACATACGAGACGTCGATCGCTGGAACTTTTCCCCAAGATTCTGGAAAGGTTGAGACAACAGCTGCTTACAGAAGGAACTTACCATTGTATGTGCGTGTGTAAGTTCTCCAAACTTCCACGTGTTGCACTGTGACAGAAAATATGAAATAACTTTTGATTTAAGGTATACTGTACATTCATACAAAGTTAGCAAAATCTCAGTTCTTTCAATCATCTGAAGAGGTCCCGCATGACCCACATTTTAAGGTTCGGTTTACACCCCGGACATAAAACAGATTACAATACAACAACAAAACACCAACGTGAAATGAAATAGAAGCAAATTTTACACTTCCTATAGACAACGAGACCAATGCATTTAGTGTCTTTACCATGACTATACAACGAGAACAGAGTGCCAAAAGACATCATGGTGGTGTTTGAAAGACCATCCCTGCATCAATAGTGTCTTGAAGTAACATATTTATATATTAAATGAAATGATCAATGTACTTTTCAGACACTTACATAACCCCAGAGCATTCACATATTATACCATAAACATGCCCCAAATAAACAGCATTAATTATCCATGATGATCTCTGGGGAATATAATGTGTGTGCTCTTGCTCAACTAAATTACAATAAAATTTGAAGTAACAAGTACCGTCTTACAGGCTGCCTTGAAGAAACCTGTTAAATGTTTATTGTGATTTAATTTGAGCAGTTATTAAAACAAATGCATCATTCATTTCAGTCGGCTTCTTATTGTTTCCGACGGAAGCGCGTGCACGCTGCGCCAAACAATGGCTTACTTCACTAAAAACAGCACAACATCGATACAACTATGAAGCTCTTACTGACCGTAGCGTGTTTTCACGATGACAGTGAACAAAGCAGATTCAACGGATCATGTGCGTGAATCCTGTGAAGTGGAACTGAAGCTCCTCTCAGCCGAGTTTGACTTTTTTGTTTGTCATGTTATCACGTGACCGACCACATGACACCGGGGATTGCGTTGCGCTCGGCTTGAGCAACAACAGAAATCCTTTAGAAATCGTTTCTACAGTGGTACACGTTATACAAAGTTGACAGAAAGGAAAAGGCTGTCTCTTACCTATAAATATCATGAAATATGAATGTAATATAAATAAATAAGCCGAACAATTTTATAAGCGCTTGAAATCAGTCAAAGAAAACTGCACAGACATAATATATGTAGGCCTATACAATCCATTTTAAATTAAAAGAAAAAAACTTTTCAAATAGATCATTTAAAATGATCATTTAAATATGATTACGTTAATATAATGGCGTGATGAAGACACACTAAGCAGTAGGTGGCGGTAGTGCACTAAACGACAGAAGTTGTTGCGCGAGACCTCTCTGTGGTTAATTGGTTGTGGTTTAATTTATCTAGCTTCATTTAATGGCCAAGGCCATCTTCCCAAAACTGTATGTATACTAAAAAGAAAACTAGAAGTAATCACAGAAACTCTAATGGATTTTTATTGGTTTTAATGGAAACTCTGTGGGTATTGTGGGGTACATATTGGGCTTTATTGGTGAGATGGGGAACCAACACAACACCATTGAATCATACTGGAATAAGACCAAAAACACGTCATAAATGAATTTTGACATGTTTTTATAGTAAACAGTTGATGGTGTTTTTGTAATGGAAACCTTAAAATTTATATGGTTATTTTTTCATCTCGCGGACAACACTTAAAGAGATTCTTCACCCAAAAATGAAACTTCTGTCATCATTTTCTCAGCTTCGAGTTGTTCCAAATGTGTATAAATGTCTTTGTTCTGATGAACACAGAGAATGATATTTGGAAGAATGATTGCAACCAAACAGATCTCGACACCCATCGACTCCCACAGTAGGAAAAACACAATGGTAGTCAAAAGTGCCCCAGAACTGTTTGCTGTCCTACATTCTTCAAAATATCTTCTTTTGTGTTCAACAGAACAAAATAAATGATAAAGTCATTTTTCCTACTGTGGGAGTCAATGGGTGTCGAGATCTGTTTGGTTACAAGCATTCTTCCAAATATCTTTCTCTGTGTTCATCAGAACGAAGACATTTATACACATTTGGAACAACTCTCGAAGGTGAGGAAATGATGACAGAATTTGCATTTTTGGGTGAAGTATCTCTTTAAGTGAAGAAGCTTCATTTTGGAAATGCAAAGTTGTGTTAAAAGTTTATTCAGTATTTTTTGATGTTGCATGTTTGTCTTTTATATTGTAAGATACCAACATAATACCCTTAGTTTTTTGTATAAGATTGATCATTTTAAACCTTTTTCCGTCAGATTTTGCAGCTGTTGAAAAGCTTCAAAAGAATCAGTACAGCATAATATTGACATGAAAACCATGCCAGCATACTGATCCATTTAAATATAGATTAGAATAAAACAATCATGAAACCAATTAACATAGTTTTGTTTTGAATCAAATTCACACAGGAACCGTTCAAATAATCCTTTAATAAAATATGGTTTACTTCAACTCAAAAAGCAGATAACTGTGTTCCTTACACAAAAAAAACGATTTCAGCTGATGCCTTGAGACAGTTTCTGCACACAGATCAAGAGTTCAAAGAAAACAACTGAAGTTGCTTATGTGTTTAAAGGGTTTGTAACGGGCTATCCTCAGTTTTTGCTCCATTCTTCTGCTCTTGCGGTTGGTTGGCTTGTTGTCGTCAGATGGGAATGTTTTGATCGTTTTCCTCTGAACACGGTGGTCTCCTCGCCGTTCTCTCCTTCCTCTTGTTCTAGTCTTCCTCTCTTCACAAAATGCTGGATCCTGGACTCCAGACTCTCACACCGCGGCCGCTCCAGCAGGGGCCGGTACTTCTTCTGTCTGGTTCCTTCCATTAGCCAGCACTGCAGGGATGACGTCTCGCCTGAAGAACACTTACAGATCATTCATCTTTCACGAAACCTTTCCACCCTCTGATTTTACATTAAGAGTTCATATCAGATCGTTTGATACGCTGGAAATCCAAGGTCGAGTTACGTGCTCATACAATTCATTTGCATTACTTGCAATATTTACTTACAACATACATACTGGACAAAATAGTACACGCAATTTAAAATCCACTACTTCTTGTTTCTGCGGTCAAAGTATAACGACAGGGTTGAATGTTTCAGTCAGAGCTGAAATGAGATCAGTGTGAACACAAACCTGTGATTGTGCTTTGAAGGCCCTGGATCATGCCGAACAGAACTTGAGTCTTGACTGCCGTCTGAACCCAATGTTGGTGAAAAGAGTTCAGGACGTGGTTCTCCTCCTCAGGTTCCGTACGCCAACTCACACCCTCAAAGTGACAGCCATAGAGCACCAGAGGATAATCCACTGCCATACTACAACACACATACATGAAAAACTAAAACACACTGTCAACATCTGTTTCACGAGGACCCAGAATAGCAACAAATGATCACCCATCTTTAGCCATATCAATGTTGAGATGTAGCGCACCTGTACTGAGGCTTCCTTGGGTTCTTTTCTACATCCATGAGCTGATTCATGATGTCTGGAGATTCAAGTTTCTGTCCAATAAGAAGCAGCACGGCCATCATGCAGCGAACCTGAGAACAGACAACAATCCCACAAAACCCTAAACTTAGATGTTGAAGCAGTGTGCAATGAACTATAACATCACGTCTCATAACATGTAGGATAGTCCTTGAAGCAAGGCAAAGAAAGCCGATATAAGCGCCACCAAGATGTTTATTTGCACTTTCTAATGAATCTGAGGATCAGTCATCTCTCATAAAACACACACGGGTTGTTTTTAAGAAGCGCATATCCTAAGATCCAGAACAGTTTGGACATAACACAGTGGAAATTTTGACAGGTTTTCAAACGCTTTGCTTTGTGTTTGACATTTGCATGTTTAGTTTGACATGAGCGTCTCCTGACCTGGTGATAGAGGAAAGCCAGACCCTGGACCTGGAACACACAGAGTTGGTGGGGGTCATTAGAGACGGTGGGTTCCAGCTTGGCTGGCTGGATGCTGGCAGACAGGATGGTCCTTTGGAACTGCAGCACTCCATTACCCACGTCCATCTTACACAAGTTCCTGAAGTCATGTGTACCCTCATACCTGCATGACCAGAGAGAAAATCAAACCAAATGAATCAATATTTGAGATAACTAACCAATCTCACTACAAAGTCAGATTTCTTTAGATCCATTAAAGCACACAAGATACACTTTGGATCAATCCATTTACAAACATTCCTACATTAAAGCGGAGCTGTCATGGTATGTCATGCATTCTGACTTCTTCACGTTGTTAAACGTGCTGGCTTTTCATTGTTAAAAAACGAGTCCTACGTATGACGTAGTATTTCTGTACTTGATTCACTCCCCCAGCACTCCAACTTGTTTCGGAAAGTTTTTTATAATTCTGGATCCCTATTCCTTTCATTGGCCAAAAGCACGGCAAGGCGGAGGCGAAAGAGCCCGCCCACGAGCCAACCGATGAGCGAGACCCGCTTACCATCAAGATTATCTGCGCTGCGTCAAGAATGGCTGCGCTGCAGCTCGTTACTCTTGCGATAGTGAGAGAAGTTGAGGTGTGTCTGTTTGTTCACGGCATTTCAGTGATGGATGTTATTATATAAACGCTGGATATAACAATCGGTGTGTATGTGCATAATGTAGAAAACAGGAAGGGATTAATGTGTTGTGTGCTCGTGCTGAAGTTCCATCCCACTCTCCCCACTAGTCCAGCCTCCAGCAGCTCGTGTTTTTCCGGACATTATCGTCCAGCTGTATCTCTCATTTATAAATGTGATCAAACTAAAGACTCTTCGAAGATGTGACGAATGCAATACTACTGTACAGGCACTCAAGATCAATATGAGATTGGCAGAAACTGTGTGTGTTACCTCATCTTTAAAAAATAAATAAGTGTACCGTTTGGCAGCCTCAGCCATAAGATCCACGTCTAAGTCTCCGCGAGGAAAGTAATATCTGTAGGTTCTTGACTTGCAGTCAAATCGTGCACTGAAGCCGGTTTCTACAGGAGCCCACTGCAGTATTCTAACGTCCTGAGACAGAACTCGATTCAGCATCTTGACGTAGGGTAATTCATCAGAGACGGTCTTGCCTTTGTCCTCCACACCAGGAGGGACAGTCACACCTAAACCTCCACCAAACTGGTTGGAGCGGAGGTCAATGGATATAACCTGAAACGAGAGTGAATTTCAGGGTTCACAAAGCTTTCCACCAAAAATGTAACAATCATTTTAACAGTCACTTAAAACTAAAGTAGAATTGATCACTGTGGAATCTAAACATTTTAATGACTGATGCTCAGACAAACAAAATGCAGTAAATGGAGATCGGCGTACCTGAGCAAAAGCACTCACTCCTTTATCTGTGCGGCCGCAGCGATGATAGTTGGAGGTCTGTCGGTCCTGAATGAGTTTAGTTTTCAGCAGTGCTTCAAACAGCCGGGCTTCCACTGTGTTGTCGGTGTTCTCCTGGACAGCAAAGCCTTGATACTGCCAGCCGAGATATGCCAACCGCAGTGCCACGTGTCTGCGAGGGTGGGCGGAGAAGTCGAAGGGTCTCTCTGCTCCTCGTTTCTTCGCTTTGGGTCTGTTCTCCTCACCCTTCTGCTGGTTTAGGACCTCTGGTTGGAGATTGGGTGATACTTCAGTCCTCTCTTCCACAGATTCTGCTTTCAGTTGGGCTTTTAATCTCTCCACTTCATCTTCCAAAGCTTTGACACGAGCTAGCAGGGCTTCCTCTGCCATGAGTACACTGAACACAGATCTGTCAAATAAATCATTACGCCGTTCAAATACTAATCTTGCATTTTCACATTTACATTTTATGTTCTGCTTGGAAAACAGCAATGATTTCCATTACAAACACTAATAGGAACCATTTGTTAACCATTAAAACAACTACAATATTTATATAGCATATTTTGGGCCTTATTCATGTAGGATTTCATTGTGTTTTATTGGTTCCCATCCACCAGATAACATGATCCCATAATATTATAACCTAAACAACTCCGGTTATAACCCTTAAATCCATTACATTTTTGTGAGGTTTTCTGTTGTTTTGGGAAAAAAAGAATTCACTTAAGACATTGACAGTTTGCACATTTAATAAGGCTGACGCACGCGAGACAGAGATATATAAAGTCCACGTGTTTGCTTCCTATAGACTTTTTGGACATGTAAACGCTATCCTAAATTATAGATTAAAACACACCAATAGTGGCTTTAATTATACCTACATCTTGTCTGATTTGTCGCTAAATGTTGAAACCACACATAAACACGAACCGTAACTTTTAAACACTTCACCGCAGCAGCAGAAGCTTCCGTGACATTTCCTGTCAAAATAAAGGTCCCTCCATGTTTACGCTGATGTATGGCACTGAAGTATTTCAATGAAAATAATATTATTTCATATTGGTTATCCAATTTCTATATATTCCATCAATTATTAAATAAAATAAATATAAACATTATGATTTTTAAGTCATAATAGTTGTAAGTTTAAACGTACGAGTTTTTGAAGACTTTAGTTTGCTCTAAAAGCAGAACCCAGTCCAAAAGACAATTACATAATGCAGTGCACAAACGCAAATGTACCTGTTATTCATCAGATTAATTAATCATAATAAAAATTTCAGAATAATGAGAAATTACGTTTGCAGAAAAAATACCTGTTGTCTTAATATAACGAAACTCTGTATAATAAACGTGACGCTTTTTGACTGGGGTGTAATAAAAATTGAAGCTTGAAAAATGTAGAGAAATACAGCTCAATAAAGTAAATAAAACAATTTTAAACACATAATGATTTCAAAACGTTTCAGTGTAAGGTATTAAACAACCTCTCTTAAAAGTATAAAGGTCTAGAATTTAATAATCTAAAGTTGCTTAATATTTCACTAGATCATGCATAGAAAAATAAAATTGGATCATATAAAGAATACAACCGTGTTTCCGCCTTTCATTTGGAATCAGAAGTTCCTATTGGGTAAAACTCTCCAAGGAGCTCGTGATTGGTCTACTGTTCTTCATTGCTGCGCATAGCTTCCTGCTCACGCGCAGATCTTCAATAGTACAAAAGTTAAAAGTTTGAACAACATCTAAAGCGCCGATGTATTTGACATCACAGAACTCAAGATGACACATTGTAGCCGCGGCGCGATGCTCGCGCTTTTATGCGTTACAATGTTGCACTGCGTCTCCGGTGAGTTTCACACTTTGGCGCATCTGAGAGCGCGAGCCAGCGATAAAACTCAGTCCAGGGCTGTGGCGGATCTGCTCAAGCGACTGCTGGGGAACAGATCACGAGAGTTCATCGTGTCGGTCAACGGCACTCTGTCCGATGACGGTTTGGACGTGTGTGAGCTGCGGTCCGCAAGAAACGACAAGATCGTGGCGGTGGGCAGGACGGGGGTCGCGGTGGCCGCCGGGATATATAACTATCTGAAGTACTTCTGTAACTGTCACGTGTCTTGGTCCGGAGATCAGTTAAATGTCCCGCGACCTCTGCCTCCTCTCACCGGCGTTCTGCGCATCAGTACTCCGCACAGGTAAATCACCACAGAGGAAAATTAGAGGAATGACGTCACATCATATGTGGAAAAAGGTCGCGGTGTAAATTAATTGTTTTTATTATTATTGAAGCCATTAGATACATTGTCAATTTTTTACATTAGCCTTAGATCGTTTTTATTTGAATAGTTTTAACATTTAAAAGTTTTTGACAAAAATACTCTCAACTGACTGTATTTATTAGCGTATAGTAGGGTGGTGATCATTCTGGAGACGGCTGTGTTTGTGTCTGGTAAATGTTCTCACGCTGGTCCAATCTGGGCAGCCCCCTCTGTCCTGTGTGTGATCCGCAGAGCCATAAAAACACAGCATTGTTCAATCAGAGAGAGGCGGTCACTTTTGATGTCCGGTTATGTGTTTGTCTTGTTAGTTCTGCATGAGCAAACCTGTGTTATGTCAGGCTCACAGAGACAGGCAGCCTGTGAATTCCACACACAGTTTGACTGTGACGCTCTGAATGAGGTCATGTTCGTATAGATATGTGCCTAATGTAGTGTCTGTGTGATCCACAGGTTCAGGTATTATCAGAACGTGTGTACCCAGAGTTACTCCACTGTGTGGTGGGACTGGCCAAGATGGCAAAGAGAGATCGACTGGATGGCGCTGAATGGCATAAACCTTCCTCTGGCATTCAACGGGCAGGAGGCGCTGTGGCAGGAGGTGAGAGTATTTGATCAATAAATGTAAATGTGGTGTGTTCTACTCGTAGGAAGAAGAATGTTGCTGTATGTAAATGGATTCTTGTGCTGTGTTTTATCTTCTGGTGCAGGTGTATCTGTCTCTCGGTCTCAACCAGACTGAGATTGATCACTTCTTCACAGGTCCTGCTTTTCTAGCGTGGAACCGCATGGGGAACCTGTTTCAGTGGGGTGGAACACTTCCTCAGTCCTGGCATATCAAACAGCTCAATCTGCAGGTAAACAAGAGATGAAACATCCAAATAATGTTCCAAATGTTAAGTAAGTAGAACCATGTTTGTAACTGTTATACAGTATGTGCAAACATGCATATGGTCAAATTGTTTAAACGTTCTCTTATAGTTTCATTTATCTGTGGTAATGTTGTGTTTTTTTTCATACTTTTAATTCCTCCAGTTTAGAATGTTGGGCCGAATGAGAGCTCTTGGAATGATACCTGTATTACCCGCCTTTTCAGGGATTGTACCTGAAGGTATTACCAGGTAATGTCATTTTTTTCTGTACATACTTTTCAATGTTTCTTTTATTTGAACTTTATACGATTAAGACTTCTTTTATTAGATCGATAAATGGGTAACAAACATGTTGAGGTCGTTCAGTATTTTACCTCAAAATCTAAAGAAAACAAAAAGAAATGTTAAGTTTTGGACCATTTTGACCAGATCTTATTTCAAATGATTTCTTGTTGCTGTAAAGGTCTCATTCTCTACTGAAGTGTCAAAGAAAAGTTATGTAATTGAAATGGCAAATTTGTTATATTGCCGTTTTTATGCTGATTTAAATGATATATAAATGTTATTCAATTACTTTTAATTATTATGTATTATGTATTACACAAGAGTATAATAAGAATCATTCTTAAGAATATCAGACTTTTGACAAAACTGTCAAATGTGACCTGAATGTTATATCTTGAGATTCAAGTATAGCTTATAAAAGTAAAAGGAAACTTTACAATATACACTCACCTAAAGGATTATTAGGAACACCTGTTCAATTTCTCATTAATGCAATTATCTAATCAACCAATCACATGGCAGTTGCTTCAATGCATTTAGGGGTGTGGTCCTGGTCAAGACAATCTCCTGAACTCCAAACTGAATGTCAGAATGGGAAAGAAAGGTGATTTAAGCAATTTTGAGCGTGGCATGGTTGTTGGTGCCAGACGGGCCGGTCTGAGTATTTCACAATCTGCTCAGTTACTGGGATTTTCACGCACAACCATTTCTAGGGTTTACAAAGAATGGTGTGAAAAGGGAAAAACATCCAGTATGCGGCAGTCCTGTGGGCGAAAATGCCTTGTTGATGCTAGAGGTCAGAGGAGAATGGGCCGACTGATTCAAGCTGATAGAAGAGCAACTTTGACTGAAATAACCACTCGTTACAACCGAGGTATGCAGCAAAGCATTTGTGAAGCCACAACACGCACAACCTTGAGGCAGATGGGCTACAACAGCAGAAGACCCCACCGGGTACCACTCATCTCCACTACAAATAGGAAAAAGAGGCTACAATTTGCACGAGCTCACCAAAATTGGACAGTTGAAGACTGGAAAAATGTTGCCTGGTCTGATGAGTCTCGATTTCTGTTGAGACATTCAAATGGTAGAGTCAGAATTTGGCGTAAACAGAATGAGAACATGGATCCATCATGCCTTGTTACCACTGTGCAGGCTGGTGGTGGTGGTGTAATGGTGTGGGGGATGTTTTCTTGGCACACTTTAGGCCCCTTAGTGCCAATTGGGCATCGTTTAAATGCCACGGCCTACCTGAGCATTGTTTCTGACCATGTCCATCCCTTTATGACCACCATGTACCCATCCTCTAATGGCTACTTCCAGCAGGATAATGCACCATGTCACAAAGCTCGAATCATTTCAAATTGGTTTCTTGAACATGACAATGAGTTCACTGTACTAGAATGGCCCCCACAGTCACCAGATCTCAACCCGATAGAACATCTTTGGGATGTGGTGGAACGGGAGCTTCGTGCCCTGGATGTGCATCCCACAAATCTCCATCAACTGCAAGATGCTATCCTATCAATATGGGCCAACATTTCTAAAGAATGCTTTCAGCACCTTGTTGAATCAATGCCACGTAGAATTAAGGCAGTTCTGAAGGCGAAAGGGGGTCAAACACCGTATTAGTATGGTGTTCCTAATAATCCTTTAGGTGAGTGTAGATTCACTTTTATTGTAACTCAGTATGTTCTTTCAGTTATTTGCTGTAATGTCTTTCAGGTTATTTCCCAAAGCAAACGTGACCAAGTTGAGTCCCTGGAGTCATTTTAACTGTAGCTACTCCTGCGCTCACATGCTGGACCCTCGAGACCCCCTCTTCCAGCGCATCGGAGCTCTTTTCTTATCTCAGGTCGTTAAAGAGTTCGGAACAGATCACATTTACAACACAGACACCTTCAACGAGATGAGCCCGGCCTCCTCCGACCCCGCTTACCTGGCGTCTGTGAGCCGGGCAGTTTTCAGCACAATGACTTCAGGTGACTGAGCTTTATTTCCTCTTCTCCACTTTTTTCAAAAGATTTCATAAATGCTATAGAGATATACTGTCGGACTGCCAGCTTCCCTGTTGAAAAAACCAGCATATGCTGGGTAAGGTATGTTTTGATGATGGTTTGCTGGTCATGTGCTGGTTCCTCGCCATCTTAAACCAACACAAACCGGCATCAAATCATACCTACCATAGGGTTGTGATAGCATAAACACACTGAATTAGATAACTCTGGACGCTAAAACACTTATAAACAGAAATCGTATTGTTTGTGGGCAGATTCTTTTGCAAGTAGCTTAAAGAGTAAATGTTTTGTGATTTTTAAGGTACTTTTTTGGTTTATGGAGTGTCCAACAACAAGTTTACGTGCATAAGGTGTAAAAACACTTTCATTTTCTTAATAAAAAATTGTTCGCCGATTCATCTGTCTAATCCCCTCTTTTCTGTCAGCCCACTCTGATCTGATTGGTCAGATGGTCTAGTCTGCTGTGATTGGTCTGCCGCGTGCGGTGTCTCAAATGGAACGTAGGCGGATATTACACACGAAATCTGACCCGGAACTGAAACTAGAGCGACAGACGACTCGTTCGTGTGATTCAGAGTCAACTCCTTTTTTTCCCAAGCCAATAACTTTCGGCGTTACATTCTCACACAGCAACTTTACACACTGCATGAAATGTCATTTTAAGGACATTATAATAGTAACTCTTTCATTGGTTACATCACCACTAGCAAAGAGTATAGATAGCAAGAGAAAGCGAAACTCTGGTGCTTTTTGGGAAACAGCTCAGCTGCCATTTTGGGGTGAAAATGCTTGATAACTGACATGGTTTTCATCATGTATTATCATCATTCAGGTTGAATTTCAGCTTTTATGTTTATTTTTAACAAAGCAGCTGATATTGCCATCGCGGCAGCAAAAAGCAGAGTTGCTTTCACCCCAAAATGGCAGAAATGCAGGGCGCTGGTGTTGCAATGGAACGTTCTATCGAGTTTCGCCTCTTGGTTTGCCACTAGTATAGATACAGACCTTTTTTGGGAGAGGGTCACATATTCCCCAGTCTAGCGCTGGAACCATTTTGATGCTCTTATTTGGCCTGAAATAATTCAAGTGCTTTTTCTATTTGGCACATCTGATGTGCTTTTGTTTTGTAACCCATCAGTGACCTGCCTACAGTAGTTTCTGGGACACAGTAGGGGGTGAGCTCTTGCTGCTCAAGCGCATGCCTTTCCTTTGATTCATGGTCTCTCTCTTTCTCTGGCAGTGGATCCTCAAGCAATTTGGCTGATGCAGGGTTGGCTTTTTCTCAGCGACCCTTGGTTCTGGAAACCCGACCAGGTCAAGGCCTTGTTACATGGCGTTCCCCTGGGACGAATGATTGTCCTGGACCTCTTTGCTGAATCCATGCCCGTCTATCCTTCCACTAACTCCTTCTATGGCCAGCCTTTCATCTGGTGCATGCTGCACAATTTTGGAGGGAACAGTGGTCTGTTCGGAACGGTGGAGAGAATTAACTCCGGCCCCTTTGAAGCCCTCCGCTTCCCAAATTCCACCCTGGTGGGTTTGGGTTTGACCCCCGAGGGCATCGAACAGAACCCGGTGGTCTACGAGCTCATGAGCGAGATGGCCTGGCGCAAGGAACCCGTGAACCTTTCTAAGTGGGTGTCGCTGTATGCTTTGCGTCGCTATGGAAGCATGGATGAGAACCTGGCGTTGGCGTGGCGACTGTTGTTTCACAGCGTGTACAACTGCACTGTTCTGCTATACAAGAATCATAATCGAAGCCCTCTGGTGCATCGGCCGTCTCTGCGCATGCAGACGGATATTTGGTATGAACCCGCTGAGTTGTACAAGGCGTGGAAGCTGCTCTTTGAAGCCGCGCCGGGGTTCGTTTCCGTGGAAACCTTCCGGTACGATCTGGTGGATGTGACGCGACAGGCGCTTCAGCTCCTCACGACCGAATTCTACAAGGAAATACGTGACGCGTTTCAGGTAAGCTTTTTATAGCGTTTTATATTCTATATTACAAAGTCTCCAGCTCATTCACAGTTTGTGCTACGAAAAAACAAAGTTACTTAAAAACAAACAAACAAATGTCTTTAAATTGATCATTTAGTAGCAAAGACATCACGCACATCTCATCTGTTTTATTCTCAGACCCAAAAGCTTTCCGACCTCCTGACGGCAGGCGGCGTGCTCGTCTATGATCTGTTACCCGAGTTGGACCGCCTTCTTTCCAGCAACGAACACTTCCTGTTGGGGGCGTGGCTAGAGCAGGCACAGTCCCAGGCTTTGGACCAACACGAAGCTCAGCTGTACGAGCTCAACGCACGAAACCAGATCACCCTTTGGGGACCCGACGGCAACATCCTGGACTACGCCAGCAAAGAATGGGGCGGTCTGGTGGCGGACTATTATCTACAACGCTGGGGCTTGTTTGTCAACACGTTAGTGGAGTGTCTTGACAGGGGAAGGCCCTTCAAGCAAGACGTCTTCAACCAGGCTGTGTTCCAGGTTGAGAAAGGATTCGTCTTCAACCAGAGAAAATATCCCTCCAAACCCCTAGGGGACACCTATGACATTGCACACAGAATCTTCCTGAAATATTACCCGTATGCGCTGAAAAAGTTAAAGTAACGGGAAATATTAGGCACAGAGTGATCCAGAAAGCATTCCTTAAATCATTATGTATCAAATTGATATACAAGGACGTTGATCAGAAACGGTCCATACACAGCATCCATAACATGTCTCTAAACTTGTCTTAAACTATTGTCATGGTAGAGCGACAGTTTGTAGAGAATCTTGCTGAGCAGGTCAAGTGTTTAAGTTGTGTTAAAGCGGTCGACATGTTTATAGCTGCCACCTGAATGACATCCGGTTTAATAGCACTGATGTTGAAGAAAATATCTGTGGTGTGTACTGCATGCTAGCGATGCCATGACTGGGTGTCTGTGTAACACTTTGGAGTGTTTTTGGTTTCAGGTTGTTTTGCACGGCACATCAACTGTATGTGCTTCTATTGTGTCACCCCTAAAAACTGAATTTGGGTAAAAAGAATATGTAGATTCTACATGATGACAATGTAATTTTATATGTTTGTTGATTTGTATTTTTGTTGTTGAAAATCATACAACTTTAATGGTAATGTAATTAATAGATCAAATCTAAAAGCAATCTGAACATCTTCAATGTTTTGAATTGATTTGTGTTTTAATTTTAGAGCATTGATCTTGTTCAGAGGTTTTTAGATCTTGTATTTTTTTAGACCTCGTTTGCTAAAAGTGAAAAGCTATTTTTGTATTATGTGAATGTGTTGATGCTGTTCAGAACAAGTTCCTCTGAAAAGAGTTTTGTTTTCAGAAATAATATTTTATACTATACAACATGTATACAGTACATTATAGGCTGATCTGAAACAGAAAAACATACTTATAGAGAAGGTGTAACAGCCCTATATTCTGATCTGCTTAGTTGATCGAAAATTCTTGTCTGACTCTTCAATGAAAACATATAAGGAAGTGTGCGATCAATATGTTTTCTTTGCTCATATGAAGTATTTCCGTGGTACAGTAAGAAACTGAATATAGCCTAATAGAATTTCTGAAATTTTTTGAAAGAAATGCTTTTGTATGTGTACAGTCCAACTCAATATGAAAAAAATCATACCAGTTCTTAATTCTTTTCATATTCCAAAGTAGATCGTTTGTAATTTAGAACGATTTGCCCTATTTGAGATGGGACCACCCACATGAAGATCACACCTAACAACCTGGCCAAAATAATAAAAACTTCCCACAGTGAAATGTTCAGTAAATTGGTATATAAAATCATCCGTCAAGGTATTAAGTTTATTTGCTTTTCTGTATAATATGTTCATTCACCATTTAGTTCAGGTATTACAACACTTATAAATGAGAAATCCAGAAATACTTCGACCAACGTGAAGTTCAACAAAAGAAATAAAAAGATTACGTTTAAAAAAGAAAGCATAAAAGGCGTATGTTAAAGATATAAAAATGGTAAGTAATTTTCTAACTGAGTTAAATGAGCCCATTACGTACTGCATTTCCCATAACTAGCCGGGACAGGAAGTCTCGCTGTCAGCCAATCAGCGCTCAGTATTCGAGCACATGGCTGTGTAGGTCAATTTAGGGCCGTTGAATATGAGAGTTACGACACTCGATCTCGTGTGGTCACGTGGTTTATGGAGCCCAAACAAATCTGTGCTTTCAACCTATTTAATGGCTTTAGCGGAACAGATAACAGCAGCTGTATTTGCTTACATTTTGCTAAATATTAGCGCATCATGTACACTGATTACTACGTTGACTACATTTATTGCAGCATTTTATCTTGGGAGTAATATGAATATGAGATCAGTCTTTGTGTTTAATTTTAACATTTACGTTCAACTGGCAACTCGTTAAAATGTAAAAACAGGCAGTTATTTCACCAACTGTACGGCAATGAATGGGCTTCAGTGCAATGTTTGGAACTATAGACCAATTTGGAGTCGACGTTACGGTTACGTCACTTCCAGCTGCGCGCGCATACTGGTGGCAGAAAAACTGTGGAAACAAAGCAGCAATGAATGAAACGTAGGAGACAATTCATTCAAAAATGTGTTTTTGTGTTATTGAATGTCAGAATAGGAATGGCAAAAATGATGGTGTTATTTTCTATGGAATATCGTCGTTGAATATGACATTTTAAGATAAACAAGCCATTAAACGAACAGGCTGGACTGAAGAAATCATCCGGAATACTCGTTTCTCTGTGTTTATTTTATTTCAGGTAAGGTTTTCTATACTGTTTATCACACACAAATGCAAAATAAATTATGTAACGTTAGTTAAGAACGATAATTTAGATGCTTTCTGCCACCAGTTCGGCTCCGCCCACATAATCGCGTCACACTGTTTGCAAACAAAAAAATTGGTCTATCGGACGCTCCATGACGCATTGAGTTACTTCCGCATTCCATTCTTCCTATGGAGGTCTATGTGAGTGTCGTAACCCTCATATTCAACGGCTCTGGGTCAACTGGTCGTGAGTTGGCTCCTGTGAGCTGAACATTAGTGTTGTCAAAACTCATAATGACGAAGCCTTATGTGAGACAGTTGTCATCTGAGATTTTATTCTGCATTTATCGACTCTAAACACCACAATATACTTCAGTGAGTAAGTGTGCTTTTATTATAGTAACGTGTTGTTCCGGATCAGCAGTGTGTGTTGTTATTGTGCAGCAGTGCATAGACAAATATAGGAGATCAGCTTGTTTTTTACGGCCCAATAAATACTTAAGTGCCGATACACAGTTATACAGGAGCTGAGGTGATAACACACTATAGAATATAGATGAAGGTTTGCACGTTGCATGGATTGCATAGTTTGTAATCAGTCTGTGTGCTTGTGTCTAGTTGTTCATTTAAATTGTTCAAAATTTCTCCTTGTATTCTCTTCTAGCGGAGTACGTTTACTTTAGAGCGTTTCATCGGACGTGCGCGCGCCAGACCCCCAGTTAACTTCTGGTCTGTGTTTAACTATTTAATTTATGTAAATATTAATTTCTATTATTATTTTATTGTATAATAATTGTATTAAATAAACGATTTGTTGAATTTTGTTGTATGTTCATTTTATTAAATGAACAATTTGTTGAATGGGTCCTGTAGTTCGGTCGCATTTAAAGAAACCGTACGGTACACTGACATCTAGCGGCTGAGCTTAGTATCGCAGTCTACATTCAAAATATTGTTGAGAAGTTTAGCCAAGTAATGCTTCTTTTCTGTTTCTTTTGATAGTTATCAGAAATAATCCACTGGCACTCTTTTGTATGTGTACCGGAAGTTCAGTTGGGGGTCACAAAATTGCGCATGCGCAGTAACGTTTGTTTATATTGTTAAGATGAAACAGTCTATAGTTACTGTAGTATATTATATTTACTATAGTAATATATAGTTTTGTATACTATATTATTTGCTATGGTTAAAAAACACTGTAGTGGTTATTATTACTATTGTTTACTATACTAAGTACTTCAGTTTATTGTGGAGCTTATTTATAAATAATATAAATTTCAGTATTTGTAAGATTTTATTACTTTTTTATGAAAGTGCTTTTATTTAGAACAATGTTCTTTTTGTTTTATTTGATATAATATAACATTTATTTATAATAAAAAGAATATATAATCTGGCTATAAAAAGGTGGCTAGAGATGGTTAATGGTTAGAGAGTCGGACTCGTGACCAGAAGGTTGCCGGTTCGATTCCCAGGGCTGGCGGGTAACAACTTGAGCAAGGGCACCTCACCTGACCCCTACTTGCTCCCTGGGTGCTGCAGTGATAGCTGCCCGCTGCTCCGGGTGTACGTGTGTTGACCACTTGCTGTGTGTGTGTTCACTACTCTCTGGATGGGTTAAAAGCAGAGGTCACATTTCGGGTATGGGTCACCATATCTGACTAATAAGTCACTTTCACTTCAATTCGTGGGTTTAGTTCATCACATGTTGCACGAGTCTTTTTATGTAAATAACAGTCCATGTTTATAATTGCATAATTATTTCTTGGTATATATATATTATTTATTCATTTAATATATATATTTTATTTATTGATTCAATATTAATTTTATTCAAAGAGACAAATATACAAATGGGGGAGCATTCAACATTTTGCCAAGAGTAAACATGATACACAAAGCTACATTTACAAGTAGGAATTGAATTAGAATCGATGTTCAAAGTGAAGTGAACAGGAAAGTGTTTTTTTGTAAAATGAATTTTGTCTAATAATATTGTAAAATTTTAGTAATGTTAAAGAAAGTGGTAAGTTAAAAGTTGACGGGTTAAGAATGTCAAACATTTGCTATTTTTATCAGCATCTGCAAGGCATGCTTTTTATTCATCTGTCCATAATTAAAGTGTAACATTTTTAATAACAAATGTCAATAAATCGTTTCAGATTTCCAAAGGAGGAGGTCATCACCAGCTGTCAATTATGTCCATGTTCAGCACGGGCGTCCTGGTCCTTACGTCCCCCCTGCACGTCCTTCCTCTCCGCATAGCACCCGTCCTCAGCTCCGCCGCGCAGGTGGTGGAGCGCACACTTTACGTCCATCTCCACCCCGGGCTCAACCTAAGCACAGGTGGGCAGGTGCGGCCCGTCTACATCCCACCCATGATGGATCTCTGCTCTCTAATCTCTCGCCTTTACAGTAACGCGGCCGACATCTGCGGGCACCTGGACGTCCGGGTGCTGCTCACTAACATGTCCGGAGCGTTGGGGGCGTCCAACGGACCTTTTCCCACCCCGCAGGCGCTCTCCCACTCACCGGAAGTTGTGTTGACAGACTTCCCCATCCACGACCCCGGGCAGTCCTCGCTGGTCTCCCAGTGCTTGCAGCGGTACGCCGGTCACTGTTACGTCTGCACGCCAAGTCTCTCTTCCGTCCTTCTTTATTCTGGACTAGGAGAGGTCATGGGTGAGGAAGACAATGACAGAGGAAGAAAGGAAACGCAGTTGCAGTCCTTCACCGACGTGGTGGTGGGCGGCACTTTCGATCGCCTTCACGGTGCCCACAAGACCCTGCTGAATATTTCTTGTTTGCTGGCCAGTAGACGCTTTCTCATCGGTGTGTGCGATCAGGAATTGTTCAAAAGTGAGTCGAGAGCCTTTAGAATTGTTTGAGATATTTTCTGTGTCGGTTTGTGGTTGTCGAGAATAGACCAGTAGACGTTTGATTCATCAGTTCACAAAGAGATGACCCCAAAGAAACAGGCAGTCGACTGTAATAGACATTCTTGGGAAAAATGTACAAAACAGTTGCATGTTTCTTTGCAGATAAGGTCTTGAAGGAACTGATCGAGCCGTACGGTCGTCGAGTACAGAGGCTGCAGGAGTTTCTGAACGATGTCAAACCGTCTCTGAAGTATGAAATCGTTCCTCTCTCCGACCCCTTCGGCCCTTCCATAAGTGACCCTGAGCTTCAGTGCATTGTGGTTAGCGAGGAGACGAGAAGAGGGGGTGAAGCCGTCAACAAGAAGCGTGTGGAAAATGTGAGTCTTATCTTCGATGTTTTGCCGGTACACCACAGGACCACAACGGCATTTTGTTATTCCCTTGAAAGCCCAAATGCCAGCGTAGTTTATTCTGTAATCAATGATTGATCAATCAAGTTGTCTAAAGATGTATTATTGCTGTTCAGGTGTTTAATCATCTGTAAGTCTTTTAACTAGATCGCTGTGATCTTTGAAGGGAGTTTTATTGGTCATGTCAGTGCAGTGGTCCCTATTGAAGCCCTTATCTTATGGTTTGGTTTATAATTCCGGTGATTTGTGTTTGGTGCAGGGTTTGGCAGAGCTGGTTCTATATGAAATACAGTTGCTGAAAGACGCCCATCACACTGACATCGAGGAGGAGAAAATAAGTTCATCCAGCCTGAGAACAAGACTACTAGGCACACTGCTCAAACCTGCATCTGTAAGAAAATCCAGTTTTATATAAATATTGTATTCATATTTATCAGTGCCCACAATCCCTGTTTTCATCCATAGACCTCCAGGAATCCGTCAGTAAATGTGCAGAATAGGATTTCGCTCCATGTCATGACTTCTGTAGATCCACCGATCTAATTGATTTAATGGTGAAAGAGATCATGGATAATAGTTGCTCTGTGTTGAATGAAAGACTTTTTTTCTAAATGTATGAATAAAAAGCTGTGACACCTGTATGCCTTTCTCTTGATTTTTCTTTCTCGGTGTTTGATTCAATCCTACTTCCTACTCTGTGATCTTACTACGATTTTTGCATTTCCCTCTTTTTGCCTTCCAATGTGTTTACGATGTTTTAAATCTTCATTTACAATTGCGAATCCGTGTTCTTGACCCGATGTGTTCTTCTGTCTCCTAGCCTCGACCCGATCTCCCTCTGGACCCTTACGTGATCGGTCTGACGGGTGGCAGTGGGACGGGGAAAAGTTCCATAGCGCTCAGACTGGAGGCGCTCGGTGCTGTACGGATCGACTGCGATCAGCTCGGACACGAGGCTTACCTGCCGGACACATCAGCCTACCAGCAGATCCTTCAGGAGTTTGGCTCAGGTACAGAGTTAAAGTTGTATTTCTGGGTCACGTTATAAATTGATTAGTCTGTATTTTTATTTGTTTGTTTCTCGTAAGATATCCTTAATGAGGATAAGACCATTAACAGAAGAATACTGGGTGGAAAGGTTTTTGGGAACCAGGTAATCCAACGCAGCTGAATTGAATTGAGTTTTGAAAACGGTTTCCATCCCGCTCATGTGTGTGTGTTTCCAGGAACGTCTGAAGGCTCTGACAGATATAGTGTGGCCGGAGATCACGCGGCTGGTGAAGAAAGAAATACAGCTGGCTAAAGAGCAAGGTGAGACAGTATGCACATTTTCTCGAGGAACGTTGTTTTATTGTTTTATGATTAACTCTGGTTTTCAGGTGAGAAGGTTTGTGTGGTGGATGCAGCTGTGTTACTCGAAGCGGGATGGACATATTTGGTTCATGAGGTTTGGGTGGCCACCATCCCAGAAGAAGAGGTACTAAACCTGAGCACATCCCAGACATGACCGTTGGGTTCAAAAGTCAGTATTTAAAGACCTGGAATTGAAAAATAAAAAGTCAAACAAAGATAATTACGTTAATTACACTTAACGTTCAGAAAACACGCTGAACGTTAAGAGATAATTCGCCCAAAATAAAAAAGGTCATCATTTATTCACTGTCATGTCATCTGTGGAACACAAAAGAAGATATTTTGAGAAATGTCTCAAACAGTGGTTTTGTGGTCATACATCTTATCTTCAAAATATCTTCTTTTGTGTCTCCTATTTTGCTGAATCACCACTTTGAGGACACATGCCTTGATTGATTATGTAGTGAGTTATTTGAGGATAAAACTGAAGGTTTGGTGAACTCTCTGTGTCAGGCAGTGAAGCGTATAGTCCAGCGTGATGGCGTAAAGGAAGAAGATGCTGTGAGAAGATTGAGAAGTCAGTGGCCCAATGCAAAGCTGGTAGAAGATGCTAATGTAGTGCTGTGCACACTGTGGGAACCTGATGTCACTCAGAGACAGGTGAGGTCATGTATACCTCATTCCAGACCAGGACTTCAATCAATCTTTGGAGACTAATTCAACCCGGAGCTTATTTGAGATGCTTTCCTTTGAAATAATTCACTTGCAAATCATTACGTCAGTCTAAGGGTTAAGAAACAGGTTAATAACAACACTTTTTGTATTTCTTTGGCTTCCCAGATATTAAAAGCCTGGAATCTTTTACAGCAGCGGATTCAACAGAGAAAAGAGGAGAGCAGCAGAACATGAATCCATCAAACACACTGTGCACAGCAGACGTTCAAGAAAAACATGACCAGAAATTCTCATTTTCAAAATATTTGATCATTTGATGTTTTTTTGTGCTGCTTTAATTTCAAAAGAATCTGAGCACGACTGCTTTGCAGTTTATGAAAAACCTGTCTTTCATCTCCATAAGTAAATTCATCAGCGTCGGTTTAGAAACATTCCGATGCTGTGAAATGAGGAAACAAATAACATGGGTGCGTATAGCAGGCCCTTGACTGTGGTGAGTTGCACGAGTATGAATAAACATTTCTGTCACTTCCGGTTTTCAGGTGCAGAAGTCATATTTTCTCCGAAGAACGACTCCAGAAGCCTCAGTAGTGTATATTTAAAAATTAAAATAATATTTTTAAACATTGACCCACTGGTGGCTCTAACCTGCTTAATAGATCTGCAATATACTTTTGAACTCGTGCCTATTGTAGGTTGTCACAACGATTGTTCATTTATTCGTTCTTGACACAGTAACATTTTTATGAAAAGAACTGATTGTTCCTGGCTAAACTGGTCTATGAACCTCTTATAAGACCAAAGTAACCCATAAAAGACTAAATGGTCTGAAATAGACATCATGTTTTTACATGAATTAAACAAATAGCAACACTGAAACTAAATGTTGGTTAAATTGTTTTAATTAGTCTTTAAAATAAAACATCTTACTTCCAACAAAATGTGCATTTATAGAAGTTTTGTAAACACATGATGTGCATGTACACCATATGTAATGGCTTTTAGAATTGTACAGAAAGTTGTTCACAGGGTGCAATGGTTCAAGTCAATCCCACGAAAAAGCTTTTAAAACCGTCGTGTCAGAACATAACGCCTACTTGTACCTCCTTATGCCTGAATCTAATGGTAGACAACAGTTTTGGCATTGCCATTAATACTGAGTGAGAGCATACAGTTATTACTTATTATACAGGCCAAATGAAACAAGGATGCTTAACCCCTGACATACAGTAAAACTGTCATGACACTGTTGCACTACATTTCAAGAAAAGTCATGCAACACTGATTCAAAAGAAAATTGCAACTCCAAAGAAGCTCTTTACATTTGAGACCACGGATCGTTCCTCTTCAGTGACCTCTGGAAAATCTCCTGTTGTCAAGAAAAAGCCTCTTAACTCCTGAAGGGAAGAGAGCAAAAAGAGAAAGTGACAGATGTCGCTGTAAAACCAGAATTGACATTAACAGGGCTTTCCCTATGTGCCAAACGTTACGAGAGCAAAAGGAACCCAGAGCTGGCTTTTTCCCTGCTGAACAGGTACACTAAAAACATCTGTAGAAACACTGGCAGCAGTTTGCCAGGAACTTACTGTAGATTTACATTTATGTAATTTACTGGCAACAGTTTGTTCAAAGATAAATGAACATTAAACATTTACAAGTCTTTATCTTTACAGGAAAATAACAGCCACATGCAAAGCATTCTGGGAACCAAAATTAGAAAAAAAAACTAAAAAAGGTTGATGAGGATTTCTGGTTGTGAAATGGAATGAGACAAATAGTGGGCGTGGCTTTCGTCTTTCTCTGCGATTTGATTGGATGTATAAAAACAGCCGTTGCATTTTGAAATGGAACTGGCAGCAGACTGACAGTTGAAGGGGAGGAGTTAACGGATGCTCCGCCCAAGCCGTCTAACATACGTCATTTAAGATGGATATTCATTACAGCAAGGAAGTGCATTTTAACTGAAGATTATGAGGGCACACGAATTTTAAAAAGAGAAAGACCCACATTGATAAGCTATTTAAAATAAACGCTGCAATATTTCATGAAAAAATAGGCAGTGTCATTTTTAATTTCACTGGGGCTTTAAATCATAATAAGACTGAACAGCTCAAAATTGCAACAAATCATGGCCGACACCATAACCTACGTCATTACAAACACCCAAGTCTCATTTAAGCTCAAGTGCTCATAAGTAAACCAAACTCCTTCAAAAAGGTCTCTTCAATATAATGAATAAATAAAATAATGTTAAGTAAAATTAAAAAGTCAAAGCCTTTTTGCACTGGACATGCTGGTTTGGGCCTCATCGCCAGCTGCAGTCATGTCCTCATTTCACATATAAACCGCCAGCGATTGACATCTACCTGATACTGCACTCGTGTTCACATCAAGAAGCCATGTTGACCAGTTTTAGTAAGTTAGGGCAAAATCCACAAGATTGTAGTACCTTCAATGCCCTGTAAATGGCGATATGAATTCTTCTGTAGCAAAAATAAACTGCTGCATAAAAGATAGGTGCCATGCAAAATGTAATGTGTAACTGCATTAGTCATTACACATAGTGGAGTAAAGAGTACATATACTTGTTCAAAAATGTAGTCAAGTAGAGAGTAAAAGTTGCTAATATCTTTAATACTCAGTACAACTACAAAGTAGCCAAAAAGATGCTTAAGTACAGTAACTAATTACATTTACTCCAATACTTTACACCACTGCTTTTAACAAATGTATGGAGCAGTTCAATGGAGAAATGAAGAACTGTTCTGAAAGAAATCAAACCTTTTAACTAATTTAAACTAATTTACGACTCAAAAAACATCCATTATGCCATTATTCAAAATTGTGTTCCATTTGTAAATATTTTTAATAACAAGTTTTTAAGAAATTAAATGCGATTGCTCTCCTCACGTATCGACTGTTTCTTGTTTTTCACTGACGTGTCTCTTAAGTGTTGAGGACTATAGTGCTGCTTTGAGCCTACATTCAGTACGAGTGAAATACTCAAGTACTGTTCAAATCAGATACTCGAAGACCTTTAATGAAGTCGTTTTGGAATTGGTGACTTGTAACTTGTAATTGAGTAATTTTCGCTGCAAGGTATCTGTACTTTTACTTAAGTATGGTTTTTAGGTACTCTTTACACCTCTGGTTAAAAGTAAACTCAAGTCTCGCCAACTAAAACCTAATTCACTTATGTGATAAGGTAGATGAAATGCACATGATTAGAACATAGTTCGTTCACTTTAAAATCTTGGGTTACAGGCCTAATCTTGGGTCTTTACTATATCACCATATTTCATACTATTTATAATGCACGACAGTGTTATTTGTTTTACTATCTCACATACATGCTTTACTGCTGTAATTGTTTTACCGGATTTATAAAATAATATCTTTTATTTCTCTAATGTATAAAATGATGACAGACAAAAACATTTCCCCAGTTAAAAATCTTTTTTTTTTTAGATGGGTGTTTTGTTCGATGGTTCAAATAAAACTCAACATCAACATAAAGTGTTTTATTCACAACTTCCACGTGTGGTTATTTTATTCTGTTGCTTGTCCTGCATATCCCGAACATATCACTTTAAGACATAATACATGTGTACTCTATGTATATCGTAAACCATCGAAATGTGTTGAGAAAGTGATTGTGCTTTTAATGCCGAAAAAGGAGCGAGTGAAAACAGACACTCTGCACCGTAAGCGCGGCGAGCGCCATCTTCTGCCGAGATGAGGAACTTCGTTCAACAAGACTCGCCATAGCACAATAGCAGCTAGCTTTTTTCTTTTCTTTTTTTAATAGCAGCTAGCTATGGGTGTACGTCAGTGGTACCAAAGAAAGCGTACACTCTATGCATCATGGAATCGAATGAGTGCACTCAATAATCTACACTTTACATTCGAACACCAGTAAAAATGCATTTCTCTTCACATTGTGAACTATAAGGGGGCTATTTCGGACACAGCCCCTGTTTGTTGTTCTTCTTCGTTGGTGTTTTCAGAGGTTGCAGCTAGTAGGCGTCGTCTGGTTTGTTAGAAGCAGAGAGCGATATTTGTTTGAATTAAGAAGAGCAGTGAAATGGAGGACCACCCGTACTGTGCACTGAAGCCGCCACAGCGTCCGTCTCCGTCGGCAGAGCTGAAACGCGTTGCAGCCAGACGAAAGCGGGAGAGGCGGCGGCAGAAATCCAGGGTAAACATCGGTGTGGCTTTTCCTAGATGGAGGGCGCTGATGCACGACAAATGTTTTCAAAGCGACGCCGAAGTTGCCTGTTATCTGCTGGACCGGTAAGTTAGTCTCACTTGTAACAACAATGTAAGTGAAGATTGTTTTTGATAGCTTCAGCCACAAGATGGGCAAAACCTCCGAGAGAAGCACTTTACACTATACTATTCAGAACTTTAATCCTGTCTTCACAACAGAGTAACATCAATCATGTATTATCTTTGTTTATACCACGGGGCTGTTGAATGCTTCGATCTGATTGGTTGACAAACTTTCTATGGGTAAGCAATGCATTAACTTTCAGTAAAATGCACACGTATGAAGGTGCTCCAGGTCTGCTGACCGCATTACAGGTCCATCCACATCACTTCTTCAAGTTTAAACAACAGAGGTTATAGCGTAGCCTACAGGCCATCACCGCACACTGCACCTGCTCTTCATCTGACCTTTATCATGTCAAACTTTACTGCTAATGGAAACGAGTGCACAGTTTCAATAAACAAAGCATTTCAAAAACAAGAAATGCATAAACTGAAATCGAATATATAAAATAAATAGAAAAACAAAATGCATTAATCGTTTTCCTCTTCATGCTGCTTATAACTGATAACAAATATATTTTGATAGACATGTTCTTTTTCAAAAGTTTGTGTGTTTTTATTTATTTATTTATTTTTACTGCTGAAGATAGAAACAATACCAGGAATAAATAATTTATTATCACTGGCTTTTCTGTCACATTACTGCAAACACGCAGAAGACGACAACATGACAAACATTGAAATTAAACATTTGAACAATGTCCTGTGGTGTGGTAACTGTGGTATAAGCGGAATAATTGACTCTTGTACGTTCAATTATTCTAAAGTTAATGCACACCCACTGCTTCGCGTCGCGGCCGCATTATTACCACCTCGAGGTGTGCATTAACTTTAGAATTATTGAACGGCCCGTCGTCAATTGTTCCTTACTTACCTTAAGGCGGTCTGTCATTTAATCTTTTGAATCTCTTGTTATTCATCTAGTGTGTGTGGTGAACATCTTTATGCTCAGAGTTATGAAAGAAGAGTAGAGAAATCAACACATGTACCTGCACCACAAACTGAGGTGTGAGAGAAAGAAAAGTTTCATTTTCTAATGGTTGTTTACCATAAAAGAAGTGTTGACAGGGATTCAGCTGCATCCGTAACAACACACTCATTGTTTCAGGAGCCTGAGAGCGATTCATCTCATTCCAGTGAAGATCATCAGTCCTCGGATGAAGACATGAAGGTCCCAGAGATCTGCCATGAAGTCCTTCTCCCGTGTGAAAGAGTAAGTCACATACATAGTTATGTTTTGTTTGATTATCCCGTTATTACTCCTCCAGATGTAAACATTAAAGGGGTGATATGACACGGCTGAAAGGAATATTATGGTTTGTTTTAGATGTGATGTAATGTGTCTACAGGATTTAAGGTTAAAAACGCATGTTTGTATCTCCTCTTTGCTCCGCCTCTCTGAAAGATTTTAAATAAAGCTCATGGCTCTGAAAAGCGAGGTGTGCTGTGATTGGCCAGTTCACCAGTGTGTTGTGATTGGTGGAATACTGCAAGCGTGTGAGGGAAATGTAACGCCTCTGACCATTTTTGGAACATCAGGTTCCTCTTCATTTGTTCTGACAGGTACGCCCACCTTACTTGCGTCTACATTTGGGCGGTCTTAGTCAAATCAGACCACCAACTGACGTAGATTTGTGGGGGTGTGGCTACACGAGGTGTTTCAGGCAGGTCTGGGTGAGCGTTCGCTTTTACATAGAATGACTCTTTTGTTCTCACACTTTCATTTCTGCAGTTTTACACGTCTAATACACGCATGAGCAACTTATAACACACCAAAGACACAGAAAAACACGTGTTCACGCCTAATGGGCGATTTTTACTTCTGCGTAGGACCTACGCCGTAACCTACGGCGTAGCCTACGCAGAGCCGCGTGCCCTGTGCGTACCCTACGCCGTAGCCTGACGCGCACCTCTCCAAAAATGTAACAACGCGTCAACTCAACGCGGACCGCAAGCGCTGTGATTGGTCGGTTTGGCAGCATCGTACGCATTTCTGGCGTCTACTTCCGGCAAGTTCAGAGTCCACAAAAGAACAACATGGCGGGCATCGACATTGACCAAGTACTGAGCGTCTGATTGAAGAGGTTCGGAAATGCACGCATCTGTATGACTCCTCTTCGGCGGACTATAAAGACTGTCAGATGGCGGCGAATTCTTGGAGAGAGATTTCCTCTAACGTCGTTTTGGAAGAGTGTCAGCAAAAGACATGAAGAACTTTGCACTTTATAAACACTGTGCACGATCTTTTGCACTTTATTGGCTTTATAGTTTTATTTTTTGTTTTACCTTTTTATTGTTACTAGTTTTTTGAAAGTTTTATATTTGTGTTAATATTGCATTGTATACTCATCTATACATAGTTTGCACTTTTAAATATTCTGTTCTTTGACTCTTTTGCAAATAAAGAACAAAATTGTGACACTTTCAGATCTTGGTTGCATTTCGTTTCATTTTTAACTAAACAATTAATAGGGTTTGTTGTCCATGACAAAATATGATATTATATCAGGGTATCATTTCAATACACAGTTTTGACATCTATGTATGTGCTCTGCGGAGTACACCCCTTTGAAAAGTATACTTTTTTCAACAATATCTAAATGAACACACATAAAAATCCAAAATGTGGACAAGACTAAGTTTAATATAACATCTGTTTAACTTCTAACATGAAAGTAAGGTTAATAATATAACGGATTACACATTTTTCTGTTTCGATCAGCTCCAACTCCATTAAGATGCGATCAGCCTCCATTGACGTTTGCATACACTAGCAGACACACAAAACATCGGCGAAGAAGAGCAAACCCGTGAAAACACAAAGAGCCAACTAGCGTTTCGGCGGTGTAATTGCAGTACGACGCATACTCTCAACGCAGAACCATAAATGTTCACGACGGCGTCGTCTACGTACGTAGGTTACGGCGTAGGTCCTACGCAGAACAATAAATTGGCCTTTATGACCCCTATAAAGGGACAGTTCATCCAAAAAAAAAACCTGTCATCATGTACTCACCCTTAGGTTGTTTCAAACCTGTATATATTTATTTGTTCCAATGAACACAGAGAGAGATATTTGGAAGAATGTTAGCAATGTTCAGTTCTGGGACATCATCCACTACCATAGTAGGATCTCATTATATGTTCAACAGAACAAAAAAAAAACAATTTTTCTATGGTAGTGGATGAAAATGAACGTTTGAGCTGTCTTAACAGAAAAGAAATTGCCCAGACATATCTTAAAATATGTCATTGCCATTGTTTTGTCTTAGGATGCACACCAGTAATGTTTTTAATAAGGGTGACTTAAATATCCTAATTTAACTAAGGCATAGTCCTGGCTTAAGCTAAGCGTTGTCTGTGAAACCGGGTCTACACCAGATAATATATCCATTTTTTTCTAACGTGTAGGACGCAGCGGTGCAGACAAAATTGAAATCAGAAGACCAGCTAAAGTCTGAGGATCAACTGCTTGACCTACATGTCTGCAAGGATTCTGTTTTTCCAACATTACACAATGGAAATATTGTTCCACAATGTTCTACATCACACTCAACAACAGAAGTCAAAGTTAGTTAAAACTCTGTTTGTCATGCCTTTTATCAGGTCACAAACGTTGCGTTATTAAAATGACTGTTGGACCTGTTGACCAATGATCTCTTGATTCATCTCTCCCAACATTCTTTGCATGTTTAGACTGATAAAAGACCAAAAACATCAGAGGTTGGCACAACCAAATTTGATGACTGCATTTCCATTGTTAATTTACTAATTGTGTTCTGCTCATAGGAGGAACCAGTAGAGACTGGACTACAACCTGAAAGCAGACTTGAGGTCAGCACGGCTCCTGTTGCTTCATCAGACAAGATCCATGACAGTTTTGTACAGACTCCAAACCCAGTGACAGTGGACAACAGGATAGGACATAAGGAAATGCCCAAGAAATCCCATTTATTGACACTGTTCCCGACCTGCCTTCAATGTGGAGGACCAGTTCTGGAGTATACAACCGTATCATTTGGGAACCAAAACCGCCTTCAGTGGAAATGTTCAAAGGGACACCTCATGTGGCTTTTCCCCAACAGCAATCCAACATAGACATGTTTATCAAAGCCTGAATTTATGGAGTAGTGTGACCGAATAAAGATTTATTTTGAATGAAACTTCTTTTTACTTGTCAATTGCGGTACTTAAAACATTGCGTAAGAGTTCCATTGTAATATATCTGCATGCTCACACTGTTAAAGTGTCTCCAAAGTGAACAAATGGACTTGTCCAACTTATCAGCCTATTAAGAAAAATATATTTTAATAAAAGTATTCGCAAATGGTATACACCATTTTGCGATATGGCATAACAAGAGTCCTAAAGGAGTTCAAAAGATTTTATTCAGTTATTCATTTAGTTACAACGTCATTGTTCCATAAATTTGTTAAAAGTGAACTCGGTTTGCCAAGTTAATCTTGGTTTTAGATTTAGTGCACTTTAAAGCACTTAAATAATCAAAGCAGAGATGTGTATATCTAGATATGAAGTTATCAAATGAACAAGGTTTATTTTGATATAACATCTTTTTGCGTCTCAGTGGTTGTGCTGAGGATATTGTGTCTTATGTAATATCTGCATGTTCACGTTGTAAAAAGGTGCATGGATGGATTGTTTCTAGAGTTATATCAGATTCATGACAATGTGCTGGGCTTTTAAAATGTCCTACCGTGTATCGATCATTTCATTGAATGGGAAATTTGGTTCACAACTGTTGATCACATCTGGGGCACATTTGTAATGTACCATTATGCTAGAATCATCAATAACAAAAATGTGTTATTGAATAATAACACTGAAATAAAAGTCTGCAATAATAGATAAATACATGTTCAGTTAGCCCCATGTACATTTCTAAGATCACCGTTTTAGCAGATCTACAACACGAATAGTACAGCTATGGGTAATGGACAAAAGATTGAGCGGTTAGAGATAAACAGGACTAGAGATAAACAGGACTATTGATCTGAACTGTGCCTCTTAAACCAAAGTAAGCCATAAAAGAGTAGAATATGAAACAAATAGCAAGTTGATAAAATAGTTTTAATAAGTCATTCAAAATAAAATTTCCTTTAACAGCTTTGATATAAACTTCATATTTACAAGCATGTACAGCAAATTAAATGGCTTTCTGAACCTGTACTCTTCTAATGTTTCTGTAGAATCTTTAAAATGTACCCACAAGCAACGAGTGCTCACAAACAGCTCAAACAATAAAACACGGTTGGAATTTTGAGACACTAGTGTAACAGAACCGAACCAGTGATCGAAAAACATGTGTGGGCTAAACCGTGTAAAACGCACAACAGAACAATTCACAACAGACACTTGCAAGGCTCCTAGAGTTTCAGCTCCAGAGAGATTTCTATCGTCCCCATTAAAACATTCAGGACGGCTCATTCACTACATGCATCTTCAAGAATCCAGGTTCCCGGTTCTAGAGACTCACAGTGACTTTGGCAGAACACAGCGCCTGGCCCAGGCTGTTGGATGCGCAGCATTTGTAAATCCCAGAATCCCCTGGCTGTATAGAAGCAAGGGTGAGCGTGCACATGCCGTCCTTTTCATAATTCATCTGAACTCGCTCATTTTTTTCCAGCGGCTCTTCATCAAACAGCCAGATGACCTCTGGGTCAGGATATCCTGCACACAGACAAGAAACCAGATCAAAATCGTATGACATATTTCATGCACACAATTATTACAATGTCAGTTTATTAACATAAGCGCATGCACAGTACCGTGTATAGTACAGGCCAGGTGAACGGTGGCTCCGCATGTCTCGGTGAGATCCCGCAGGGCCTGATGAAAGCGTGGCTCACTTCTCAACTGCTTTTCCAGCGATGCAACAGCTTGTTCGGCCTCTCTCCCGAGGACATGTGCTGAAAATAAAAAGGTTTTAACACACGTACTTAAAATGTACAGAGACACATCACCTTTGAGCGGTAGTTTAGTATTTTACCGTCTACAGAACTGGCAGGTGAATTTGGTCCATCAGTTTTGTTGGAATAGTGAGTCATTCTCTTCAGGGCAAGCAGGGCTTTACCGGTCTTCTGCGAAACAGAAGTGCAACATACCGTGCATGATTTCAATGGAACCAAAACACAAAAATGGTTCACAGATGGTAGAGGAATAATATGAACACCTTCCACTTTTGTCTGGCCAGGAACCTTCTCATCTTGTCTTTTTTCAGGGATTTGGTTGCTCTGGGATTCGAGTCATCAAATGAGGCAATCCATGCATGAGCTAAAGCTTTCTCACAGGATAGTCTTAACCTGCGTGAAAACATACTACTGAAAATGCTATATGGATACAATCATTTTCTCAAGTTTACTATGTGTAGATTCTATAGTAAATATATACTACAAGTAGCACCAGTGTCTGAAGTTAAAGTCCCAGTGAAATTAAAAGTGCAATATTTCATGAAGAAAGAAATGTCAGTGTTTACACTAGTGAACAGTTTATCAATGTGGGTCATTTTGCTTTTAAAATTCATATACCCTCATAATCTTCAGTTTAAATCTGAAAATGCACTTCCGTCCTTGGCCGGAGCATCCGTTAACTCCTCCCCTTCAACTGTCAGTCTGCTGCCAGCTTCATTTCAGAATCAAAGCAACAGCTGGACACAGGACTTGCTCGAGACAGATTTTGTGCTCGTTTCCGGCATTTCGGTGACTATTGTTTTACAAACAAGGCCCAGTTCGACGCTGGATTTGCAGATCGTCTGAAACTGAAAGATGGATCAGTCCCAGCGAGAAGAGATCCCGAACACGGACGGTGAGTAAAACTGAGTCATATGTCTGTTTTGTCGGCGGGTAATGCATTATAATGTAAACAACACGAACGTATATTGAATCAAAAGTTATCCTGGGATGATGACTCCTTAGCTCCGCCCACGGCACGCCTCCTTGAGCCGAAGCTGTATCCGTTGGTTCTATGAAGGATGCCGTAATAACTATAGGTTCTCGATATTAACATCAGAATCTGTGACTGCTGACGAACTGTCATATTAGCATAAGTTAGCTCCCGCCCCGAGTGTGAGCCGAGCCACACACAGACCGCCTGTTTAGAACCTAACGTTAGCTAGACCAGCTAGTTAGCGATAGCATAATATATAAGTGTGCTTTACTTCCACAGGAAGTTTACAGTGACAAAGACTGCGTGATTGCCACTCGCCTTAAAAACAAAGCCGGACAAGCGAACCAGCAAACGAGAGGAGGTTACGACGCAAACTTGACGTTCATGATGACGACATGGTGATAAACGCAGCAGTGTCCTCAAGCAATCTTAGTCAGATTTTTACCCGATGAACCTTCTAAGTGCCATGACCGGGTCCCCGGTGCATCTGCTAATTTAGAAAACGTGAAAAAGATCTCAGTAAGTTTTGCTAGGCCTTTCTCTGCAAGCATGTGAGAAATCGAGCCGTCCGATCAGATTCCCCGCCCCTTCTGACGTAGGCAGGGGTCTTGTATAATATTACCGCCCATTAATCTCCACGTGTCCACCCACGGCGCTGGCTGCAACAGCGGTGTTCTTGCACTGGTGTCATGGCAAAAGTTCGTGGAAAGCATGCGAAATGTTCAGTCGTTGGCTGCACAGATGAACACAAATCCTTATTTGGAGTCCCAGCTTCAGAGGAGACAAGAAAGGAGTGGATTTGTTTTATTTTTAGTGGAAATCCCCCACAAACAATGAGTAAACACCGGTTTGTTTGCTTGAATCACTTCAAGCCAGAGTGCTTTATCAACCTGGGACAGTACAAAGCAGGATTAGCTTCAAAGTTGTTTCTCAGGGAGGGAGCGAGACCAACTGAACGGGGAAAAGCTGCAGATGGAAAAAATGTAAGTAATATTTAGTCTGTATTGAACAGAGAAGGATATTTGGAAGAATGTTATAACTGAGATTTCTGGGGCATCATTGACTACCATTGTAGGAAAATAATTGTATATATTTTTTGGTTCCGTTTAACACAAAATATATTTTGAGGAATTTAAGGCAGCAAAAACGTTCTGGGATAACTTTGACTACCATAGTAGAACGAATTTAAAATTGTAATTAATGTCCCGGAAATGTCAGTTGCTAACATTCTTCCACATATCTTTCTCTGTGTTCAACCAACCAAACAAAGACGTTTAGACAGGTTTGGAACAACTAGAAAGCGAGTGATTCATGACAGAATTTGAATTGTTGGGTAAACTACCCCTTGAAGAGTTATTATGGGTAGTATCTGTGCGGTAACTCAGGGTGGTCTTATAATCAGTTTTAAATTTGAATGTTTATCCAATCAAAGCAGTGGGGAAGTTGATGTTTGTGATGTTAATGTCTTACTAACATTAAAGATGGACTTGAGAACATCAAAAGTGTTACAGTTTAGCACTTTGACCTCTTTTACTTTAAAACAGATCAGGGATCGTTCGTTTTTGCTGACCTTAGGAATATCACCTGGCGCCAAGAAAAGGACGAGAGCGGAAAAAACAAGAATCTTGTAAAACGAGACTCGACATCGGCAGAGCTTTTCCGCTGTGGAGAAGAGTTGGAGAGCAAATGGGATTTAAAAGTGACTCCGACATTTCAGTGGGCTGATAGTTCGCTAAAGATTCATGTCGGGGATTCAGTGTAGATGAGAACGTGAATGTCCTCTGAATGGACTCTCCATCATGTGACTAAATGTTTCCAACAGTCAAACGTCTAGAAGTAAATGCCACGTGTGTCGTGTTGAATTGCGGTGGTCACCTCAAGTCTTTCGTCAGGAGGCTGCTGATAAAATCTTTAGCCTCATCCGTGATGTCTTCAAAACTCTCAGGGTCAAACTCCCATTGAGCTGCAGTTACCAGAGCAAGAGTTTCTGCATCAGTGCTGCCCTGGAACGGAGACTCGCCGCTTAACCTGTTGAATAGACAAAGATCATGCGTGAAAGAGAGCAGAACTCTGTTGAGCGAGGTTTAAAAATGGCCACGAGGCAGTCACAAATCTGTTAGAGCCCTTACAAGATATAGCAGATGACCCCGATGCTCCACATGTCCGTGACCAGATCCACAGGCTCGTAGTTGATGACCTCCGGAGCCACAAATTCTGGAGTCCCGTGTAACACCATCAGCGGTTTCCCCGGCTCTAATGTACAGAAACAACCATGAACAGCCGAAGAATGTTTTCAGAACTCTTATTTTAGGATTGGTGCAGGAATGTTATAGTGAAAGGAAACCAAAAATGTACCATGTAATAAAATTGCCTTGCGAGTGCTTCATTCGTTTTTTCTGTGAAAGGGAAATATTCCTTGTGGTTATATTGTACTTGTCTAAAGTAGCAGTGGAGGTGAAGACTACAACTCCCATCAACACTGCTCATCAAGCAATGCCTTTCTTACATCTTCACTTAGGGTTTGCGGTGAAAACTTTTCAGTCCAGAGAAAGAACACAGAAATCAACACCTGGACCTGCTCTACAAACAGAGGTATGAGAGAATGTCATTTACTATAGATAAAGAACTGTCAGACTCTTCCGCTGCATCAGATTCAATTCATCGTTCGTTTCAGGAGTCTGAGGGCGATTTGACTCATCCCAGTGATGAAGATGAAGATGGAGGCCTCAGAGATCTGCTATGAAGTCTCTCCCTCACATCCAACAGTAAAGGTGTGTTCGAGCTCGTGCGGCGCTGCGCAGACCGATCGGCGAGATTAGCCGCTTGCAGTAGAGGGAGGAGTTGAAAAAGAAGCAGTCAAGTCGGACACCTGCTGCTTGCCGTAGTGACGGGTTTCCTTTTCAAAGTGCGATTGAAGTGGATTACAATAAATGTTTGTTTATTGGACAAATCCACTAAATTAAAAAGTCGCAACCATAAACTCTTCATATTGCAAATGTTATGTGCTCCTTAACACTGTGTGCCTAAAAATCATGGTAAACACAAGAATATATTATTAAATTATGAACAGAGTCTGTATTCAATTAATTTGTATTTTATTTAACACAACATGTTTATTATATTTGTACGAACAGAGTTTTAGCAGTTTTAAAAACCTGCATTAATAAGTATTAGTTGAACTGAGGGTGTTATAATAAACCCGAAACGCACGTGATCTTTATCTAGCCAATCATGAAAAGCGGTGTCATCATCACAGACTGGTGCAGCCGCTCCTGAGATGCTGCGCCGGCTGAGCAAGGCGGCTGTTCTCGAAACGCTCTGTCGCTACTTTGATGCCACACGTGAAGGTCACGTGGCATCAGCGCCGGTTCAAGTCGGACAACATTTCTAACCAGCATGCAATGCTTCAAGTCAGATTTCGATCGATCTGCGCCGCGTCAAGTCAAACGCACCTTAAGTCTTCATATGCATAGTCACATGTTTGGTTATCCATTCTTTACACTTCCAGCTTCTTGATGTAGAAACCAAAAATATACTTCAGTTAAACATTTCCCATCGATTCACTCCTATGGATTGTTTGCAAAGAGTCGCATGGGTCAGACTACAAGAGTTTAAAAATGATATCCAAATCTATGAGATCAAATGTAGGTAAATAGCAAGTGTTATGTCAATCGTCCTGCCCCTCATTCAAATTGTCAACATTTTCTACCATGTAGGATGAATCATCACAGAACGGACTAAGTCTGAAGACCAGATCAAGACTGAAGACCACCTTGACAAAGATATCTGCAAGGTTTCTGTCACTCCAACACAGAATGCAGATATTGTTCCACAGAGTTCTACTTTAAGCACGACTACAAAAGAAATCAAAGTGTTAATTCTGTTTTTGTATCAATCATTTCTAGTCACTGATAGAAGTGATCTTGAATCATCCCTCCCTCACACTTCACGTTGCTCTGCATGTTTGGTGTGATCTTTTTCTCATTACATAGAAAAGATCAGAAACATCACCGCTTCATTGCCTCAACTAGGCTTTACAATAATATCCTTCGTTGGCAAAGTTACTCATTCTGTTTGGTGTTACAGGAAGAACCGGTAGAGACTGAACTGGACAACAGACTTGAGGTCAGCACGGGTCCTGTCGCTACATCAAAGAAGATCGATCACTGTTTTGTACAGACACCAAACCCAGTGACGGTGGAAGCAGCGGGACAGAGGAAAAGACCACTGGTTCCCCAAAAAACATTTGACTGGACTGTTCCCGACCTGCCTTCAATGTGGAGGACCAGTTCTGGAGTATACAACCGTATCATCGTGGAGCCAAACCACCTTCAGTGGAAATGTTCAAAGGGACACCTCATGTGGCTTTTCCCAACAGCAAGCCATAGATGCGTACATATCTAGATTGCATGAGGTGGACCATTTAAAACAAGGTTTTGCTTGACACGCCGTCGCTCTACTTGTTATTGTTGTTCTGAGGATACGGTGCATGTGCGCAGATGGACTTCCGTTTCTAGAGAAGTTATTCGATACATGACTTTGATGTGCGATGAGAATCCAAGGAACCAAAAATAGATTTGCTTTTGGAATTAAAAATGTTTACAAGTATTATATGCCTAATGTTCTCATGCCACAGTAAACTTTTACAATATCATTTTGACGATTAGCGTAATGACAGTAAATGAAGCAAAAGGTTTAATTTATTTCATTACACAAAGCCAAACTCACCCAGTTTACAGGCCAGTCCAAAGTCAATGATTTTAATGAGCGTCCCAGTGCTGTTGACACAGATGATGTTTTCTGGCTTCAGGTCGAGGTGTACGATGTGCTTACGGTGAAGATACTGAACTCCCTCCAGGATCTGTCTCATGTAGTTCACGCTGGTGGGTTCTGTGTGCTCGAAATTCTCATCTATGATCCGTTCAAACAGCTCACCACCGGCAACACTTGAATGAAGAAGCACAACGTGGATTCTTTTCAAAGTCAAGATTTTACAGGCATAGTTCATTCAGAAATAAAAATAGCCATTTTTTCACCCTCATGTTGTTTAAAACCTGTTTGTGACTGTTCTGTGGAACAGTCACAAACAGTCATAAACTATATTTTGAGAAATGTCTCGGTGGTTTTCTGGTCATATAACGGGGGTCGCCAACATTCTTCAAATATCTTTTGTGTTCTGCAGAACGAACAAAGCCATACAGGTTTGGGGTGAATAAATCATGTGCCGACAAGGAATCTGGTATGATTGTAACTCACTACTGGAGAATCATGACAAGTTCAGAGGGCGTGTCGAAGGCTGCGAGACACCGAACCAGCTTGGGATGGTGCAGTTCATTCATCAGCTTGATTTCTTTACGGGCCGCTGCTTTCTCTCTGTAGCTGCGGGCGCGGTAGAATTTACCGGCACACACTCGACCCGTCTGCTTGTGGGTCATCTTGTACACCTCCCCAAACTTCCCGCTGCAGACATGTCAAAAACATTGTCATGTTTAAACAGACCAACATTCATTTTGAGTCGAGACAAATGAAGATACTCACACTCCTAGTTTCTCGTGTACATGATAGTAATCCCTGGCTTTGTGTGTGGTGTCAATCACGACATCAACGTACGAGGTCACTTCCTGTTGTGGTTCACCTGTAACAATTGGACTCGTGTCACAAACGTAGTCCGTGTTCACAATAATATCTTTCTGCAAGAGGCAGTCAACAATTCATCATATGATTGCATTGTGAGATAGCGTTGTACCTGCGGTGTCCATCTTAATGCGGTCGGACTCCTCGCTGGGCTCGCTGACCCCGGCGGCGTTGCAGGCACGTACTCTAAAGCGATATTCCCCCTGCGGGTGGAGACCAGAGCAGACCCTGTGGGAGGTATTCTGACACTGGTTAACAAGTTCAGTCCAGTTCCCCGGCTCACGTCCGTCCAGTCTCTGAAGCTCTACCACGTAGCCTGTGATGGCTGAACCGCCGTCGTAACACGGACCAGACCACGACAGAACCAGAGAGGTGTGGGTCAGCTGGGACACAAACGGAACTGACGCTGGAGGGTCTGAACGGTCTGGAGAGAGAGAGAGAGATGGGATCATTTACTGTAGAGATAATGAGATTATAGTCAAATTAAGAATAAAGACCTGCGTCTGGATTCACAAAACGCTCAAACAATTCAAACCTAAGAAAAAGGTGATGTTTTGCATTCCCACTTAAATTCTCAAAGAAATCTTCAAGTTAGTATAACCTCACAATTGTCTTAAATCTCAAAAGGCAGGATCTAAGAGGACAAAGTTTCAAACGGAAATGCGATGGGAAATCAATAGTGTTTTTCTTCATTTGTTACATCAAGTGCGTCAGATTGCCTAGAAATAAATTCTCCTACAATGAACAAACTTCCAAAATAACATTTGATCATACTAGCCTGCTCATGAGGTACAAGTCAAAATCTGTCATTTTATTCTGAAGAACACACCACATGTATTGCAAACATCAACATTCTTATTAACACATAATTGATCTAAACGTTCTCTTTGTTGTCCTGAAACATGTTCGTGAATACGGCCTCAGGAGGAAGCATCAGTAAAGTGGGTTCATTTAGACTTTCATCCAGAGTTACAGGTTCTTACCAATGACACGGAGGTTCACCGTCCAGCGAGCCGTGCCTCCTCGGTTACGAACCAAAAGAGAATAACTTCCAGCGTCTCCAGGAAGAGCTTTAGAGACGATCAGAGCACTACTGTTGTTTGTGCTCTTAACACACGTTTGAGGACCATCGAACACAACCTAAAGAGAGAAACACACACAAACCAACAGGGAGAGAGAAATGGAGAGAAAGGCAGTTTCATTCAACATGAAGCAGCATTCCCAAGCCATTTCCCTTCTGTCATGTAAACAGTGGAACCGAGTGACATCAGCAGGCGTATGAAAGATAAACATGCGTTTTGAATAGCACAAGCAGACATTTAAGAAAGTACATGGGACTGTTTGGTTTCATGTCGACGTTCACGAGAGAGTAGATGTGCTGTTCTAGCGCGTTTCACTGAGGTCTGAATAAACCAGAAAATCACACACGCGTTCCAAACACAGAGCAGGGGTCGGGCACAGAAGAGGTCAAACCTGCTGTCTGTTATGAATCCAGCAGGAGGCCACAGGCTCGGAGCTCTTGAAACGGCACTGAAGCTGAACTCCTTCACCAACACAAACAACCACCTGCTTCTGAGGATCCAAAAACTGAGCTATAGCATCTGGATCAACGATAAAGGCATGTTTAGAAGTTTTGGGACAAGGTCAAGAGCATAGAATTAGAAACCCTGTTAAAAAACCCCAGCGTATGCTGGGTTAGGTACGTTTTGACCATCTTAAACCAGCATCAAAACCTAACAAACCCGCCCGCATATGCGGTTTTAACAACAGGGTTAAGCCAGTGTTCTCCTTTGTGACGGTCTCACTTTCCACCTTTAGTCGAATCTTTATGCAAAACAAGTCAATTAAAGTCCTCTAATCATTATTAAGCTCATTAATATTCTCACCAAACTCTTGCACAGACACAGAATTGTAACACACTTGCCTGAATCACTGCTCGCTCTTTTAGTCAGCGTGACACCTGCAGTAAAACACACAGATCAAACGTGTGCGCCACATGTGACATGTACACATAGATATGCACGAGACTCCATCAGTCATGTGACTTCCTGAGGTCAAATCAAGGGTTTAATTGGTCGTGACTAATGATTGGCTATAATGAATAATGAGACGCAGGACAGTGCTGACCTCCTGAAAGCACCTGAGAGAAATCTGACATTTTAACACGTTACATCTTTAAGTTCTTCCTTAAAAATTGTAATTTAAGAACAAAGTATGTGAATTATATAGGATGAGAATCTTTTCTTAAACACTGCAGTATATTGAGCCTGTGCACAGTACGCACATGTTATAGAAAATCGGAACCATTTAACTACATTTAAGACTTAAGTTTTCAAATTAACTCATCAAAATATGTCAACTTTTTTTTAGAAAGCAGTAAGTTGAAATGATTCGTGCAGCCAATTTAATTATGCTGCACAATTAAAGACAGCAATTTTACAATTTACAAAACTTTTAAAAGAAAATTATAGATCTGTAATTTGTGTGACATACCTTTTCTTCTTTTTACTACATCCAGGGTCTTATTAGAATTCTCTTGCTGAGCTCTGATTTCCAACTCTTTTGCCGTCTGGTCTTTCTTTGCATTGACAGTTTCTGTTTCACAAGTGTCGGACAATATCAGTTTTTAATCTCCCAGACAGACAAATTACGCAACTGACAAATAATTAACAAATGTCATCTCGAAGGATGATTAAATCGTGTTGTGTAGATTATTATTTATCTCATCCAAGGATGCTGTAAACACAGCAGAATTATCACACATACCTGACTTCAGACAGCTTGCTCGGCTGTTTCTCACTGTGGTTCCATTCTCAGTTTTCTTTGGGACCTCCAGTGGGGTCTCCGGCCCTGTGGAGGCTTTCAGGTCAAGTCTGAATGTAGAAATGTACATCTTCTTTTGATCCTTTTGATTAAAATCCATTTTCACAACGTGATCAGTTCAGACTGTGTTTGTCTTCCCCTTCCACAGTTTACCTCAAGCACCTTGTTTTGCATGTGCATGTCTGTCTTTCCAATTCTCACGGATACTTCCAGTCACAGGCGGTATCTGTCTGATCATATAAATAGTGAGAGAGAGAGAGAGAGAAAGGGGCAGTGACATAGTAAGTGGGCGGAGCTTCAGTTTTGGATTGAAATCCCTAACCCTAAACTCTCGAAATATAAATCAACAAATATTCAAATCTAGAATGAGATGATCAAATATTAGATGCTGTGATGATATTGCGATTTAAAAACACTTTTAAATTCCACACAGTTTCTTTTCTGTGGGTGTGTCACAGGAATAACACCATCGGTAACTTCATTCAAAATCTGGATGAGCCTGTTTGGGCTGCTTGGATTGCCTCATAATAACCTCATATTTGACACAGATCTTTAACTTGATATTTAGACTTTCAGTAGTTCACGGAGGTTAAAATTGTCTGAGAAAGGCACATTATGGTGTATTAGTGAGTCAATGCTTCCTCTTTTGATTGGACAACATTTTAGTTAAAAGAAAGTTTGATTCATTCTGTGAATAATACTTCTGATTTACATGAATGAAGAATTGTTTGTGTGCGTCTTTATACTGTGAATATAATGAATAACGTGTCCGGGAACTTTGAACATTCATTTGTTGTCAATATAATTAAAGAACAGCAGGGTTGGTTGTTAACCTGAAGCATTGAGCTGAATAACATCAACACAGAATGTCATTAAAGCAGATAATGGCTGACATATGCAGTATTTGAGAATGAAGACGATACAGGCTGTAATATGATTATACACACAGAGAAACACACCCTTCTATTAGACGTGGGAAAATATCTCACAGAGAAGATATGTGTGCGTGTGCATTTTTATGAGGAATGGGAAAGAAAAACAAAGTAGGAATTGCTCAATTCAGGAAATGAGCCTCAATTTACGCTTTGAAATTTTGGAACATTTGTGATGCTCATGTTTGTGTTATTCAGCCAGTGTTCACAAGTCTATAGTAGACCCGCAACATTATTCGTTTTTAAAACATACAGCCATGAAATCAACACATAACAGAATCTCAGCTATAAGCAACACTGACAGTATGGATAATAAATATCATCATTCAATTGTCAGAAAAACATGTCATTGGTGAAAAACCGTGTTTATTTAAAAGAAATGTAAATGACCATAAAAAACAATAGCATTGAGTATTGATATTGTTTTTAAACTCCTGATGTAAAGAATGTTTCAGTAATGTTGATGAGGGATGAATATCAGATGAATCAGCACAACTCTGAGTTCTGACGTTCTGCTTTGTTTGTGTTCATCTTAAAAAACTCTCCAGTTGCAGTGAACAAGAGACGCCTTCATGACATTATTCAGAACATCACTAACATACAGCCCCAATCACCTGACCTGGGTCACATTCTTCATAACCCCAGACGAACAGATTGATGAAGGTTATGAGAAAGATGTGTGACCAATTCTGAGATGATAAATATGTCTGACACCGACCCGTCCCGAGTCCTGTTTATTTCTGAAGCTCAACACACACAAACTCTAGAGCGTTCAGAGAGTAGGACTCATCTTCTGTCTCTGTTCGCCCGTCTTCTGAAAGGAGACACGGTTTGATACCACACAATTATACAAGATTACCTGCGTCTCCATTTTTTTTCTGTTTCTGATGTGTCTGGGCTCTCCTGTTTTTGCCAAGTGGTTGATATCCTTAGGACAACATCATGTTGACCCTGGGACAACATTTAAATCAACCAATCAGATTTCAGAAATAAGTTTACAGTTTATTTTAAGTTTAATCTTCCAACCAGGATTAGGTGCTTCTAGACCATTGTTTTTCCCTCATCATTTCCCTCTGATGTCAGGGGTAAGTTATGGTTAGGGTTGGGCTTTGGTGTGGGTTTAGGTCTTATTTATAAAAATGTTGTCCTTAGGTCAACAAAATATGTTGTCCTGAGGACATCAACCCCTTGGCAAAATCAGGTCGAGCTGTGTCTGTTCCTGGAGTGCACATCAGTTCTGCAAAACAAAAGAAGTGTTGAGAAAGTATGAGACAAATGCTATTTAATTCAAACAAACAAGCACTTTGTGTGATTAAATTATTTGAGTAATTTAATAACTTAATTCAATACCACTCCTTAGACTTAGTCTCAGTAACTATCAAGTGGACTAAACCTGAATCCACAAGATGATGAGAATGTGGGAACAACGACGTGATTGGTGGACTCACTCCGGGCAGTTGGAGAATGACTTTCCATCGTCATGCAGCTGTCTAGCCAACTGCTCGCTCATGACGTCAGCAAGAGAACAGGGTGAGGGTGTCAGGGCCGGAGACCCCCAGGGGTTCTGAAAAAAAGATTAAAAACATGATTGACATAACACTATAAGCAAAAGTCCAAGCTTCATCCCAATTCTCAACTTTAGCAGTTCAACAAGCATTGATCTGTACTGATCTGGTTTAAAGAAAACTAAATCATATTTAAAACTAGCTTTCATTCTTTTGACTAGAGTATCTGTACATCTGGGGTGTAATGATACGTGTAGTTCATAATTCCAGGCCTCCTCATAGACATCATGGTAATTGTCACTGTCAAGGTTCAGAAAAGTACTAAATATCATAGTTAAAATGGTCAATATGATCATAGTGGTTCAATCTGATTTTTTATGAAGCGAAAAAAATACTTGAAGCGAAAAAGAAACCAAAATACCGACTTTAATCAACATGTTCTTCTCTTTCCTCACAGTCTACGACGCGCATTCATGAGAGCACTTCCACGCATGCGCATTCGGGTTGTGCCCGAACGCCGTACGGCGCATGCGCAGACAGAAGAGCAAAATTAAACTGTTTACAAGCACCAGACGCACGCTGTAGCTACACAAGCCATTGAATTCTACATTGACTGTGCTGTCAAACTTAGTTCATGAAATGGTGCGACGGTGTGCATTTCCTGGATGCCCGAACCGCGAGAAATTAACAAGAAAACGTAAAAGTGCATTACCAATGTCGAAAGATGAAAGGCTTACTTTTCACGTGTTCCCAACACATGATTCTGAGCGACTGAAACTATGGCTGCTGACTATCCGGCGGGACGTGAATTTTCCGATTCGATACGTAAAACAAATGAAGTTGTGCAGTGAACATTTTTCACCAGACGACTTCAGACCCTGTCAAGGAACGCTACGACGCTTGAAAAGAACAGCTGTGCCCAATCAGTGTTTACATAACGCACAGGTATGAATGCAAGCAGCATATGTGTTTATACACGAACACGTTTAAATATATTTATTATATATTTACATAAAATAATCGTTTAACAATGCTTTGCGTGACACTGTGAATTGCATACAATTAACAACAGTAACATTAATTTTCAGGGTGTCCGCGGGGTCTTAAAAAGTATTAAGAGTTGATAAATCAATTTAGAGAAAATTTACGCCCTTAAAGAGATACTTCACCCAAAAATGCAAATTCTGTCATCATTTCCTCACCTTCGAGTTGTTTCAAATCTGTATAAATGTCTTTGTTCTGATGAACACAGAGAAAGATATTTGGAAGAATGCTCACAACCAACAGATCTCGGCACCCATTGACTCCCGTAGTAGGAAAAAATGACTTTATCATTTATTTTGTTCTGTTGAACACAAAAGAAGATATTTTGAAGAATGTAGGACAGCAAACAGTTCTGGGGCACTTTTGACTACCATTGTGTTTTTCCTACTGTGGGAGTCGATGGGTGTCGAGATCTGTTTGGTTGCAATCATTCTTCCAAATATCATTCTCTGTGTTCATCAGAACAAAGACATTTATACACATTTGGAACAACTCGAAGCTGAGGAAATGATGACAGAATTTGCATTTTTGGGTGAAGTATCTCTTTACAAAGTATTAAAAAGTCTTAAATGACATTTTCCAAGGTATTCAATTATGTATCATCTTTTCATATTCGTCCAAAGAGGTCATATGCTAAAGTTTGCCTGAATGTAATCATTGCGCAGGTGAAAAGTGGGCAGTCCATTTACACCCGGTTGTTAAACAACATCGTTGACTAATGGAGAAATGCAGGTTTCAGTGCAAATGGTTGGAGGATAAGGAGTTGTAACCGTGGCTGAGGGCCGTCTTTGATATAAACGTGAGGTGTACCGCTCTGTGTGTGAGAAGGCGATTAGCGTAGCCTCGATGGTGATCAACACTGTCCGGTCCCACATGCTAAGTGCTAGGCACAAAGCTGTTTTTTCTTTCTAATAAACTTTGCATTGGGTTAGTCACTCAATTAATTATCTTGTGCTAAAATTTGAAGTGGCGATGAGGTCTTAAAATGTATGGAAAGAGTCTTAAGAAAGGTCTTAATAAGTATTAAATTTAGCTCCATGATTCCTGTATATACCCTGGTTTTTTTTAGGAGACTTCGAATGCACCAACCCAGCTCAGTCAGGAGTCAGAAGGTTCTACACAGGACCCTAAATCAGCCGATCCTTTCCAGCCCAACCAGGACCCCTGTCCAGCAGATTCACCTCCTACCAGTCAATCCACACAAGCAACAGATCTTTCTTTTTCACCTGCATATTTAGCTGATGTTTGTTCCCGGCACTTCGGTGACGATTGTTTTACAAACAAGGCCCAGTTCGACGCTGCTGGATTTGCAGATTGTCTGAAACTGAAAGATGGATCAGTCCCAGCGATAAGAGATCCCGAACACGGACCGCGGGCAGTGAGTAAAACTGCGTCATATGTCTGTGTTTTGTCGATGCGTTTATGCATTATAATGTAAACGTATTGAATCAAAAGTTATCCTGGGATAATGCAAAGATGACTCCACGGCACGCCTCCTGGAGCTCGACTGTTTTGGTCATCGCTGTCTCTCTTCTTTGCGCTTCATGACCTCTTTTACTTTGAAACAGATCACGGATCGTTCATGTTTGCTGACCTTACGAATATCACCTGGCGGAAAGAAAAGGACTCGGACCCCTGAAGGGACGAGAGCGGAAAGGGAAAGAGACACATGCCACGCTAAAACGAGAATCGACATCGGCGGAGCTTTTCCATTGTGGCGAAAGGTTGGAGAGCAAATGGGATTTAAAAGTGACCCGGAGATGGCTTTCTTCTTGCTACAGAGGTCAGACCTTTCAGTGGGCTGATCACTAAAGATTCATATCAGGGGGATCCTGTGTAAATGAGAACGTGAATGTCCTCAGAATTGCCTTTATAGAATTAACACTTTGGATCTCTTGTTCTCCTTCATTTAGGGTTTGCGGTGAAAATGTTTTAGTTCCACGACGACGGAAATCAACACATGTACCCGCTCCACAAACAGAGGTATGACAGAATGGTCATTTACTACAGACTCTTCCACTGCATCAGATAAAACTCAACGTAGCCTCGTATCTAAAATAGGGATCGTTTCAGGAGTCTGAGGGTGATTCGACTCATCCCAGTGATGAAGATGAAGACATGGAGGCCTCAGAGATCTGCTATGAAGTCTCTCCCTCACATCCAAAAGTAAGTCCCGGCATGTCATGTTTGGTCATCCAGTTATTACACTTCCAGCTACTTGATGTAGAATCCAACTTAGACTCGTTTCTGTTTTAAAATTTTCTATTAATTTACTCCTATGGATTGTTTGCATAGTGATATGACACATTTGCACGGGTCAGACCAGTCAAAGATTGTATCCAAATCTATGAGATCAAATGTAGGTATCAAGTTTTAGTAAATTTTGGGTAAATTGTCAACATCTTCTGCCATGTAGGATGAATTATCACAGAACAGACTAAAGTCTGAAGACCAGATAAAGTCTGAGAATCAATTGATGTCTGAAGACCAGCTCAAGACTAAACATCAGCTGATCTCTGAAGACCAGCTCAAGACTGAACATCAGCTGATGTCTGAAGACCAGCTCAAGACTATACATCAACTGATGTGTAAAGACCAGCTCAAGACTAAACATCAACTGATCTCTGGAGACCAGCTCAAGACTNTGGGTCTTCAGACATCAGTTGATGTTCAGTCTTGAGCTGGTCTTCAGACATCAGTTGATGTTCAGTTTAGTGGGTCTCAGACATCAGTTGATGTTCAGTCTTGAGCTGGTCTTCAGACATCAGTTGATGTTCAGTCTTGAGCTGGTCTTCAGACATCAGTTGATGTTCAGTCTTGAGTGGTCTTCAGATCAGTTATGTAGTCTTAGTGTCTTCAACATCAGTTGATGTTAGTCTTGAGCTGGTCTCAGAGATCAGTTGTTTAGTCTTGAGCTGTCTTCAGACATCAGTTGATGTTAGTCTTGAGGTCTTCAACATCATGATGAGTCAGATTCTCTCAGAGCTTCAAATCAGTTGATTATAGTCTGACTAGTCTTCAGAAGATCAGTATGTTTAGTCTTGAGCTGTCTCAACATTCAGTTGATGATCAGACTTTCTGGTCTTTCACATCAGTTGATGTTTAGTCTTAGCTGCCCAGAATCAGTTGATTAGTCTGACTGTCTTCAGACTTATTCAGTTGATGTTTATCATGAGCGGTCATCTAATGATCGGAGTTAGTGTTAGTCTGATGAGTCTTGTCTTCAGACATCCAGCTGATGTTTAGTTGAGCTGGTCTCCAGAGATCAGTTGATGTTTAGTCTTGAGCTGGTCTTCAGACATCAGTTGATGATCAGACTTTCTCTGGTCTTTACACATCAGTTGATGTATAGTCTTGAGCTGGTCTCCAGAGATCAGTTGATGTTTAGTCTTGAGCTGGTCTTTACACATCAGTTGATGTATAGTCTTGAGCTGGTCTTCAGACATCAGCTGATGTTCAGTCTTGAGCTGGTCTTCAGAGATCAGCTGATGTTTAGTCTTGAGCTGGTCTTCAGACATCAATTGATTCTCAGACTTTATCTGGTCTTCAGACTTTGAGTCTAGCTTAGCTGGTTGACCATAGTTATGTCAACTTTCTCTGTGCTCACATGGCAGGAAGATAGTTTGAGGTTCAATTTATCCCATTTACTAAACTTGAACTAATTCTTCGACTTAGATTGTGATACTCTTCTCTGGTCTTCTAACATCATTTGATGTATTCAGTCATTGAGCTGTCTCAGAGATCAGTTATGTTAGTTTAAGAGCTGGTCTTCAGACATCAGTTGATGATTTGTCTTGAGCTGGTCTCAGAGAAGTTTGTGTTAGTCTTACGTCAGACTTGTTTAGTCTGAGCTGGTTTAACTCATATGTTACTGAGGGGTTTAGCTAGTTATGTTTAGTCTTGAGCTGTCTTCAGACATCAGTTTTGATGATAGACTTTCTCTGCTTTTAACATAGTTGTATATAGTCTTGATGTCCAGAGATCAGTTTGATGTTAGCTTGAGCTGTCTCAGACATCCAGTTTGATGATCAATTTTCTTGTCTTCACATCCAGTTGATGTTAAGTCTTGAGCTGGCTCCAGAGATCAGTTAGTTATGTCTTGACGCTGGTCAACATCAGTGATTTATGTCTTGAAAGTGGTATCAGAGATCAGTTGATTTTAAGTCTTTGAGCTGGTCTTTCAGACCAGTTATGTTAGTCTTAGTGGTCTCAAATCAGTTGATGTTAGTTTAGCTCGGTTTCAGACATCATTTGATGTTTAGTCTTGAGCTGGTCTCAGAATCAGTTGATGTCATTTCTTTCTGGTCTTCTAATCAGTTGATGTATTAGTCTTGAGCTGGTCTCCAGAGATCAGTTGATGTTTAGTCTTGAGCTGGTCTTCAGACATCAGTGTGATGATCAGTCTTGAGCTGGTCTTCAGAACATCAGTTGATGTTTCAGTCTTGAGCTGGTCTTCAGAATCAGTTGATGTTTAGTCTTGAGCTGGGTCTTTACACATCAGTTGATGTATAGTCTTGAGCTGGTCTTCAGACATCAGCTGATGTTCAGTCTTGAGCTGGTCTTCAGAGATCAGCTGATGTTTAGTCTTGAGCTGGTCTTCAGACATCAATTGATTCTCAGACTTTATCTGGTCTTCAGACTTTAGTCTGTTCTGTGATAATTCATCCTACATGGCAGAAGATGTTGACAATTTACCCAAAATTTACTAAAACTTGATACCTACATTTGATCTCATAGATTTGGATACAATCTTTGACTGGTCTGACCCGTGCAAATGTGTCATATCACTATGCAAACAATCCATAGGAGTAAATTAATAGAAAATTTTAAAACAGAAACGAGTCTAAGTTGGATTCTACATCAAGTAGCTGGAAGTGTAATAACTGGATGACCAAACATGACATGCCGGGACTTACTTTTGGATGTGAGGGAGAGACTTCATAGCAGATCTCTGAGGCCTCCATGTCTTCATCTTCATCACTGGGATGAGTCGAATCACCCTCAGACTCCTGAAACGATCCCTATTTTAGATACGAGGCTACGTTGAGTTTTATCTGATGCAGTGGAAGAGTCTGTAGTAAATGACCATTCTGTCATACCTCTGTTTGTGGAGCGGGTACATGTGTTGATTTCCGTCGTCGTGGAACTAAAACATTTTCACCGCAAACCCTAAATGAAGGAGAACAAGAGATCCAAAGTGTTAATTCTATAAAGGCAATTCTGAGGACATTCACGTTCTCATTTACACAGGATCCCCCTGATATGAATCTTTAGTGATCAGCCCACTGAAAGGTCTGACCTCTGTAGCAAGAAGAAAGCCATCTCCGGGTCACTTTTAAATCCCATTTGCTCTCCAACCTTTCGCCACAATGGAAAAGCTCCGCCGATGTCGATTCTCGTTTTAGCGTGGCATGTGTCTCTTTCCCTTTCCGCTCTCGTCCCTTCAGGGGTCCGAGTCCTTTTCTTTCCGCCAGGTGATATTCGTAAGGTCAGCAAACATGAACGATCCGTGATCTGTTTCAAAGTAAAAGAGGTCATGAAGCGCAAAGAAGAGAGACAGCGATGACCAAAACAGTCGAGCTCCAGGAGGCGTGCCGTGGAGTCATCTTTGCATTATCCCAGGATAACTTTTGATTCAATACGTTTACATTATAATGCATAAACGCATCGACAAAACACAGACATATGACGCAGTTTTACTCACTGCCCGCGGTCCGTGTTCGGGATCTCTTATCGCTGGGACTGATCCATCTTTCAGTTTCAGACAATCTGCAAATCCAGCAGCGTCGAACTGGGCCTTGTTTGTAAAACAATCGTCACCGAAGTGCCGGGAACAAACATCAGCTAAATATGCAGGTGAAAAAGAAAGATCTGTTGCTTGTGTGGATTGACTGGTAGGAGGTGAATCTGCTGGACAGGGGTCCTGGTTGGGCTGGAAAGGATCGGCTGATTTAGGGTCCTGTGTAGAACCTTCTGACTCCTGACTGAGCTGGGTTGGTGCATTCGAAGTCTCCTAAAAAAAACCAGGGTATATACAGGAATCATGGAGCTAAATTTAATACTTATTAAGACCTTTCTTAAGACTCTTTCCATACATTTTAAGACCTCATCGCCACTTCAAATTTTAGCACAAGATAATTAATTGAGTGACTAACCCAATGCAAAGTTTATTAGAAAGAAAAAACAGCTTTGTGCCTAGCACTTAGCATGTGGGACCGGACAGTGTTGATCACCATCGAGGCTACGCTAATCGCCTTCTCACACACAGAGCGGTACACCTCACGTTTATATCAAAGACGGCCCTCAGCCACGGTTACAACTCCTTATCCTCCAACCATTTGCACTGAAACCTGCATTTCTCCATTAGTCAACGATGTTGTTTAACAACCGGGTGTAAATGGACTGCCCACTTTTCACCTGCGCAATGATTACATTCAGGCAAACTTTAGCATATGACCTCTTTGGACGAATATGAAAAGATGATACATAATTGAATACCTTCTCAAGACTGAACATCAACTGATGTCTGAAGACCAGCTCAAGACTGAACATCAACTGATGTCTGAAGACCAGCTCAAGACTGAACATCAACTGATGTCTGAAGACCCACTCAAGACTGAACATCAACTGATGTCTGAAGACCAGCTCAAGACTGAACATCAACTGATGTCTGAAGACCAGCTCAAGACTGATCATCACCTGATGTCTGAAGACCAGCTCAAGACTGAAGACCACCTTGATGAAGATATCTGCAAGGTTTCTGTCGCTCCAACACAGAATGCAGATATTGTTCCACAGAGTTTAAACACGACTACAAAAGAAATCAAAGTGTTAATTCTGTTTTTGTATCATTGGGTGTCAAACCTGGAGACCAAACAACCATTGGGTTCAGCTTACTAGTTACTGATAGAAATTATCTTGAATCATCTCTCTCACACTTCACATGTTTTTCTTAAAGAACTGTAGATTCTCATTACATATAAAAGACCAGAAACATCACCGCTTGGTCACGTCAGCTGTGGTTACAATAATACCTTTCATTGGCAAAGTTACTCATGCTGTTCTGTGTTACAGGAAGAACCGGTAGAGACTGAACTGGACAACAGACTTGAGGTCAGCACGGGTCCTGTCGCTACAGCAGATCACACTAAGATCGATCACAATTATGTACGGACTTCAAACCCAGTGACAGTGGAAAACAGGGTTATACATAAAGAAAAACCACCGGTGCCCAAGAAACTCTATTTGTTTTTTTTCAGCGGACCACAAAAGAAGATATTTTGAGGAATTTGGTTTTGTGTCCATACAATGGAAGTCAATGAGAGTCAGTGTTGTTTGGCTACCGACATTCTTCAGAATATCTTCTTTTGTGTTCTGCTGGAGAAACAGAGTCATATAGGTTTGGAATGACATGAAGGTGAATCGTGGGCATGATAGTAATCCCTGGCTGTGTGCGTGGTGTCAATCACAACATCAACATTGAGGTCACTTCCTGTTGCGGTTCACCTGTAACAATTGGACTTGAGTCACAAACGTAGTCTGGGTTCAGAATGATATTTGTTCTGCAAGTGGTGTCCATCAATTGAACGAAATGTCAAGCCCATTGCATTGTGGGATATGGATGTACCTGCGGTGTCTTAATGCAGTTGGACTCCTCGCTGGGCTCGCTGACCCCGGCTGCTGTGCAGGCACGTACCAGACCCAGTAAGAGATGTTCAGTCCAGGTCCTTGGCTCGGACTGTGGATGTGCACTTTAAAAAACATCACAAAATTATTAAAGCAATATTATTCTGGACACTTGCTAGGTGTCTCGATTTGTTGTCAACATTTAAAGATATCTCATCCAAGGATGCTGTAAACACAGCAGAATTATCACACATACCTGACTTCAGACAGCTTGCTCGGCTGTTTCTCACTGTGGTTCCATTCTCAGTTTTCTTTGGGACCTCCAGTGGGGTCTCCGGCCCTGTGGAGGCTTTCAGGTCAAGTCTGAATGTAGAAATGTACATCTTCTTTTGATCCTTTTGATTAAAATCCATTTTCACAACGTGATCAGTTCAGACTGTGTTTGTCTTCCCCTTCCACAGTTTACCTCAAGCACCTTGTTTTGCATGTGCATGTCTGTCTTTCCATTTCTCACGGATACTTCCAGTCACAGGCGGTATCTGTCTGATCATATAAATAGTGTGAGAGAGAGAGAAAGGGGCAGACAAAAGAAAAAAAAGTGACATATTAAGGCTGAGCTTTAGTACTAGGCTGAAAACTCAAAATATAAATCAATAATTACTAAAATATAGAACGAGATTATACAAATATTAGCTGGATGAGCCTGTTTGGGCTGCTTGTATTATCTTGTTTTCCGGCCTCATAATAACCTCATTTTTGTCACAGATAGCCTGATTATCTACAGTACACAGAGGTTAAATTTTGGGACGTATGTCTGAGAAAAGCTACATTAATGTGTATTATTATGCATTTTTAAAATGTAATGTAGTAAAAAATGTACATTAAAAAAATTTGGGTGAAAAAAGCATTTTTGTTCTGAATAAAGGAGGTTGAAAAACAATAGCATTATTTAAAATGGGTGCAGAGACGAACAGATGAGTTGAAAGTTGTGAGAAAGATGAACAGTGTAGTGAGCCATTGTGAGATTATAAATCTATATACAGGTGCTGGTCATATAATTAGAATATCATCAAAAAGTTGATTTATTTCACTAATTCCATTCAAAAAGTGAAACTTGTATATTATATTCATTCATTACACACAGACTGATATATTTCAAATGTTTATTTCTTTTAATTTGATGATTATAACTGACAACTAATGAAAATCCCAAATTCAGTATCTCAGAAATTTAGAATATTACTTAAGACCAATACAAAGAAAGGATTCTTAGAAATCTTGGCCAACTGAAAAGTATGAACATGAAAAGTATGAGCATGTACAGCACTCAATACTTAGTTGGGGCTCCTTTTGTCTGAATTACTGCAGCAATGCGGCGTGGCATGGAGTGGATCAGTCTGTGGCACTGCTCAGGTGTTATGAGAGTCCAGGTTGCTCTGATAGTGGCCTTCAGCTCTTCTGCATTGTTGGGTCTGGCATATCGCATCTTCCTCTTCACAATACCCCATAGATTTTCTATGGGGTTAAGGTCAGGCCAGTTTGCTGGCCAATTAAGAACAGGGATGCCATGGTCCTTAAACCAGGTACTGGTAGCTTTGGCACTGTGTGCAGGTGCCAAGTCCTGTTGGAAAATGAAATCTGCATCTCCATAAAGTTGGTCAGCAGCAGGAAGCATCAGAAGCGTCTCGCCTGGGCTAAAGACAAAAAGGACTGGAATAAAAGAAATAAACATTTGAAATATATCAGTCTGTGTGTAATGAATGAATATAATATACACGTTTCACTTTTTGAATGGAATTAGTGAAATAAATGAACTAATTATATGACCAGCACCTGTATATTACCAAGGGTTTTTAGTGGGCTGAAAATGTATTCTTGTAAGATTGTTATTCACCCAACAGACCTTCAGATGTGTCTTCAGAGACAGAAAATAATGTAAACTCACAAGTCATCCAATTGAACTGATTGCTCTTGAAAAGAAATAAAAATGAATTGAACTGACATACCTGAATGAGAGACGGGTCTTAAACAAACGACAAACACAAAGCATGTCAGAGTTTATTTTATTTTCTTCACTTGATTCTACATAAGATCTCAGACACAACAAAGCTACAACAATCATCTCACAAGTAAAACGATCCCACAGACACCTCAGGACACTGACCCGTCCCAAATCCTGTTTATTTCTAAAGCTCAACACACACAAACTCAGAGCGTTCAGAGAGTAGGACTCATCTTCTGTCTCTGTTCGCCCTTCTTCTGAAAGGAGACACGGTTTAAATCCACACAATTACATTAGATTACCTGCGTCTCCATATTTACTTGTTTCATTAATTTTTTGAATGTCTTTTTTATTCCATCTTTCAAAACTGTCTGTTAAAATGACAGGTTATGCTGAAATGACCCATCGGTGTCACTTTCAGCTTCAAGCAAACATGTTAACAGCAGTGATTGAGTGCGAGTGTTTCACACGGGCGTGACGGCTCTTCCCATTCCGCACCGGTTTGTGACTGGAGCTCAAGGGGATTGTCTCTCCCTTGTATTTCTGAGGATGATCTCGCTGGTGTTAATCATCGCCGGTGTTTAAACGGGGTGGGCTGCCCTCAGTGTTGGCCATGAAGGTTTTCTTGCCTCGTTTTTGCACATGATCTTCGTTTCTCTTCTCCAGGGCTTCGATCTGTAAAACGCACAACTTTCCTACGTCATGTGTGTGCATTATGACAAAACATACAGCACTTTAAATAGAAATCTGTATAATCGATTAGCAAACTGTTTGACGTCCTCACCTGAGCTAAGAAATCTGCCTCATTATCACTGTTTATCTGCAGTCCAGACACCGTGTTGAAGAGCTCAAACACATCCAAAGCTTCGGACACACCAGCTTTCTGGAAAAACTGATCAGAGCATTTCTTCATGTTTTTATCACTGCTTTATAGCGCTAAGCATCTTTTCATACGCGACATGTTTGGATACTTACTGTGGTCACATTTCTGCAGTCCCGGAACAGAAACTCAAGACCGTGAGGGTGAGTGGGCTCGATGGACTGACTCACATCAATAAACCAGACCTTCATTAGGAAAACCAGAAGAAAACTCCCTCAAACATCAACTACATTGTTTCTTTGAGCAGAAATGTGAAATATTGAATTCCAAAGGAATTCACACAGACACAGACCTGTCCATCGTGCCAGAGCATGTTATATTCACTCAAGTCAGCATGAACCAGGTTACAATCTTGATACAGCCGTTGCATCATCTATAAAATGAGCGAAGGAGAGTGAAATATACAGCCGTGTGAAGGTTTCACGCTGCGTGAACCAGAGTTATTATAGTTCTGATTTTAGTTTGAGTAATATTCAAAACTAGCTTATATTGTTAGATTTGTATTGTTTTGATTTTTTTATGTTAATTTTAGTTAAAGTTTTAGCGATTTTGGTATATGCATTTGTCATTTTATAATTTGTTTATTTTTGATATTCCTATATAATATTTATTAATTTTTATTAGTTTTAGTGCTTTCAACCTATTTCAGTTTATTTTTGAGGCAACATTTCAAAGTTTTTCCCAATCATTTTTAGATCATTTCTAAGAACAGAAAAGTCGAGTAAACTAAAGTGAACGAGCGCAAACTCACATTCAGAACTTCATAGTACGCTTTCTTCATATCCTCAGAGTTCAACGTGGCATCCTTCAGTTTAGGTGCTGGCACGTGGTCCCGTCCGATGAATGACATCACAAGAATGTGCTTTTTCAGAATCACCACCTCTGGACACGGGATGCCTGCTTTCTTTATCCTACAGGTGTGTTGACAAACGGAAATGTAAAGAACGAGACAGTAGAAAACACTCAAATCCAACACTATTCTGTTATTCATCTGTCAAGTATCTTCATCACCTGGTGAGGTTGTGCATCTCCTTTTCGGCCCACAGGCGGATGATTTTGCGAGGGTTCAGCTTGCCGAATCGATCTTTAAAGCGATAGTCATCCTTGATGTATTTATCCCGGTTCTTAAATTCATTTAGCGTGGTCTTGAAAACCTTGAGAACGCACTCCTCTGGAACGATCTTGTCCTCAAAGCCGCTGAAGATGAAAATAAACCACACACAGCGTTACATAATACACGTACGTCAACCGTGTGGACTCGTGAGACTCACCTCCCTCCGCTAGCATGAAACACCACTGACTCCTTGCCCGTGCTAATACAGCCGTTGATGTTCTCCAGTATCCCAGAATTCACCATTTTGTACATGAGCAGTCTGGTCCTGGGGTCCACAGCTTGTTCCTGTACAGACACAACAGAAGTCGTCAGTTACACAGACGGAAATAAAGCAGAACCCTCTCAAGTATGTCTTTTAAGAAGCTTACAGCAGTTGAATGTTCCTTCTTATCATGCAGACGGGCACTGCGACGCTGCTCTGAGTGACAGTGACGTTTCAGGGCATTGTACACTTGATTGGAGAGTTTCAGGTCCATGCCGATCCCGTCTCCCACCTGCACCTCCGGAGCAAACTGTACAAACAGATTCAGACAACCAAGGAGGAAGAGAATTAGTTTTCTTGTTGAATGACCGATCTGAGTCCGAGTGTGCTCATGAGTCTTACGTTGTCCATGCGTGCCGTGTTCTTCCGTCCACAAACCTCCTCATCGTGTTTGGTGGTGATGTTCTTGCCTTTCCCAACAAAACCTTTCTTGGGGGTAGTTGTTGGCTTATCTGAGCCAGCGAATAAAAGGCCGTCAAGTCAAAACAATCAACATCAATGAATGTGAAGAGTTTGTTTCCAAAATGAGATAACAAAAATAAATGTTTTTTATTGTGCATTCCAATTCACATCAGTCAAACTGCAGTTGGTTTGTTTTGATTTAAGCCCTAATAACTAAAAAAATACAGCTATCAAGCTCATTTTGGAAACAAACTCTTCATATAATTGAATGTCTCACCAGCTCTGTAGGGGTCGTGACACGTGTCCTGCCAGTCCACCTCATCTTCCGAGCTGTCACTGTCCTCGTACGGATGGACCATGCGGTAGTTCTCGAAGGATATCGAGACTGTAGATACAAACAGAACATTCGTTTTTCAGCTTGCATACACAAACACACAGTTTGGAAGTCCAAGACGTGTTTACAAACAAAACAAACGGGGCTTCACCTTTGCTGTCTCCGTTAAACTTCTTCTCCTCTCTCCGGAGCTGCGTATCGAACTCACGATCAAACTGCATCTGAAGCATCTGGGCCAGTAACAGGTCGCTGGATGTGTCTTTTTCTGGAGTGCACGTCAGGTCCAGTTCAGCACTGAAAATAATATAAAGCAAAAGAAGTGTTGAGAAATGATGAGATAAACGCTACTTAAGTAACACAAAGTGTTCAATTGTTTGAATTAAGTCATTTAACTTATTCAATACCACTCCTTAGACTTAGTCTCAGTAACTATCAAGTGGACTAAACCTGAATCCACAAGATGATGAGAATGTGGGAACAACGACGTGATTGGTGGACTCACTCCGGGCAGTTGGAGAATGACTTTCCATCGTCATGCAGCTGTCTAGCCAACTGCTCGCTCATGACGTCAGCAAGAGAACAGGGCGAGGGTGTCAGGGCCGGAGACCCCCAGGGGTTCTGAAAAAAAGATTAAAAACATGATTGACATAACACTATAAGCAAAAGTCCAAGCTTCATCCCAATTCTCAACTTTAGCAGTTCAACAAGCATTGATCTGTACTGATCTGGTTTAAAGAAAACTAAATCATATTTAAAACTAGCTTTCATTCTTTTGACTAGAGTATCTGTACATCTGGGGTGTAATGATAGGTGTCGTTCATAAGTCAATAATACAATACACAATAGTGGGTTCATGATAAGATAGTATCACAATATTTTGAGATTTATTTCCCAAACATGAACAGTTTTCAATATACTAACAATTTCTTATATATAGATTTTTGTTCATTAAACTTGTTATAGAATTGACAAAATTCAAGATTTAATTGAACATTCGTATGTAAAAAATAATTACGCGTGTCATTGAAAATATAAACCTGAATTTAAAGTTTGTTCAAACAAAAAAATCTCTAGAGAGAATTTCTTAAAGCACTAAAATCACAGAAAACTGTTTTCTGATTGGTTGTCAGCTTAACCAAACAGACGTCATACCGTAAAACGTCAACGCTTTAGCACAAAGCACATTAATGGTGACGTGATATATCCTGGTGTGATATATGTCTCGCACACCCCTTGAATAAGTAATCTTTCATATCATCAAGAAATGTTTTGTCTTTATGCATAATATAGGCCTGGAGGCCACAGGGAAAGAAGAGAAGTGTCATATAATGTTAATATTTGTCTGACTAACGTTACTTAACACCACAAATAATGACTCGAGTTCAACTTTCTCAACTCTTCTTTGACAACACCCCTACAAAACACACCAAACAATTCCTTACATCCAACCTCAAAATGTCTTTATTGTTCTATTTAAATACGTTCAAAACTTTAACATGGCATATGTCAGAAGTTAGCCATCCACCAACGCCAACACCAATCCAAGGGCCGGGCATGTCAAGACATGTTGGAGTCATTAATGGCGGTCATATTAAACACATGTTCGGCTTCAGCCCTCACAATGCCAGTGTGGGGAAATTAGAAAAGATCTCACCTTTGTTTCTTTTGTAGATACTTCAAATTGATCCATGTTAAACGACAGCAGGCTTAACGTTCAGCTTCAAACTGCTAAGAGTAAAACCGTTAACGTTACTTTTCCGGGTAAATGAATTGAGATTTGGTAATATCGACCTTAATCGACTTTTAAAAGTACTAGTGCGTATTACTATGTTTGACCAGTGTGTCTTAAAAGCGGTTTAGAACGACGAGTTACTTCGTTTCTGTCAGATAAAAATAGATAAAGCGACTCGCAGGCTACAATGATCTACACGACAACCCACCTGACGTCACACAGTCTTACTTTTTAAAATAAAAGTCCGAGGCGCTAGTCCATCGTTTTCAAATAAATACATATATTTAAATGTTCAAATATGACATTTATACATAACTTTAGAAGTTCTTAAAAAATGATAACGTAAACAATGATTTTAGTGAAAGTCCATTATTTTGACTAAATAGTTTACTTTGTTTAACAAATTGTATATTATATTTTAATATGATAAATAAACTTAGCAGCGCTCAAAAGATCACAAACTATTTTTTGCCCTTTTTTCTCCCCTTTTTTTGATACAGTGATTTAAATGCAGACTTTTATTCAAACGCGTGCGTGTCAATGTGGGCGCGGCCACAGCAAAATAGAGGAAGTACAAATAAGATGTCAGTTTCAGGACATGGAAGAATATCAGAGGAGCTAAATCAGACTCTGAAGTTATTTATGCATCCAGTCCAATGAATGTAGCTCGAGGCATCCTTGCTTTAGTATTCTGCATGTGTTTCACTCTGTCATACTGCACAAATAAGGTACACGTTCACCGCTGAGCAGCACTGGATTATTGCTACTGTTAAGTGTTACATCTTTGTTATGTATCTACGGCAGCATAAAGATGTGTGGAGGTTCAAGTAGGAATATTGTGTTTGTTTGTTTGTTTGTTTTATAAAGGCTACATTAAATGTTGAAAACATTCTGTTTGTTTTACAGTATGTCCTGTCTGTCTTGAAATTTACATTTCCAACCATTTTTCAGGGGTATGTATGTATAAAGGACATCCAGGTGGTTGAGGTGTACAATTCAGTTCTTTATTCATAATTTCTCAATCATTTGTTTACTGTGTGCAGGTGGCAAACCTCAACAGGAGCTCTATTGCTACTGGTTACCTGGAAACTGGGCTTGGTTGAAATCAATGGCTTGTCCAGGTATCTCCCATTCCATTGGATGGTACAATCTTTATAGGCTTATTTGTGATGAAATCTACTTTATTTAGATCTGCGGCGTTCTCCCAGCTCCCTGGGTCTTTCTTGTTTATTGGAAACATTTATGCTGGGTCCAAAGCCCTGTCGCTTCTGGTAAGTGTAAAATCGTAACTTGTAAATATAAACTATGTACAGAAATTGCTGGTTATGTAGTTGAATATATATTTGTTTCCCTCAGTGACGTAGTTGAATACTGTACAGTACAATACATGCGTTTAATCTAGGGATAATCATTTATTTTGCTTTGGATTATGAAAGTGTAAAAAGCATCACATATTTATCTCGGTTCTTTCTGCTTGTTATTTTTGTTTAGCCCATTCCTTTCTTCTTCGTGTTACAAAACGTCTCCGAGATCTTTGCGTTTCTCACTGTAATCTTTACTCGGCGAGAGGTGAGTGCGCTTCTTGGTTGGCTGCGGATCGGGGCAGCTGGTCTTTTTTGCATGTTATATGACAAATGATACTATTTTAGATCTTGTAGTAATTTCCACCTGCTAATAATCTTATGTTCTGATCTTCTTCAATACAAATGATATTACTCAGAAAGCCACATGGAGGAAATTATTAAGGTATGTGTTCTAGTAATCCTACCAAACTTTAAACCAAGGAATTAGAACTTCTATCAGACTCAAAAGTGCTGTATTTGGACCTGAACTTTGAATTCGAATGGAATTGTTGCGTATTCTCTATGCAGTGTGTGTATGTTGCTGGGTTCTGCTACGAGTCTGGTTGTGTACAATCCTCGGGTACGTTTAAAAGCACAAACAGCAACATTATCTCTGTGTCCTATGTTCTATCAAATGCAGCATATACAGTAGTTAAAGTGTCCAATCTGCATTCCTCTCTAGTTTGGTCCCAGTGGTTACACATGGGCCTTCATCCATCTGTTCTGTGTTGGTAGGTGTGTTTTTATTTGTCCGTTAATGTCTCTTTTCAAGTTATGCTAAACGTTGTATTACGCGTGGTTTGTTTGATCTCGTTCCTTTTCTTCTTCAGGCACGTATAAAGTATTCCAGAACAAGTCCAAGACCAGCCACCTGAGGTTACTTGCGTTGTTTCAGATATTCTGCTTGTACATAGATGTCCGATTATATGTTTGAAAATACTTTTATGTGTCTTTCTATGTGTCTATCCAGTGATCTGGAAGAGCAGTTAATTAACTATATGAGCAGGTAACTCGACTGCTTCACGCAAAACATGAAGAACTGAATGTAGAATTTTAATTGAGATTGTCTTTCTTTTCTTCAGTGCATCGTTACTCGCCTCTCTTTCATACTCGACAGGTAATGAGATTCTTTAAACTACTCCATTACATACAGCTGTGGGAAAAATGAAGAGATCACTCCGGTTTTGCCTTTAGCGTCATTTCTGCATGTATTGTGTGTGTTGCATTTGAACCGAATCAAACCTCAGTCACCCAACAGCAATGGGAAAAACCCACCCAGAATGCAAAGATTGCATGAACATGGAGAAAAAATGATTTCTGAACTGATCCTAAAACCCATGTCAAACAGTAATATTGTGTTGTGTTGTTTAAACATGAATATGTACTTGTTTTATTTGCAGTACTCAAGATCTGAAAACACACATCTTTTTTGTTATATCGATCAGTTTGTCCTGTTTTTCAGGTGATCTCTTTGGAGCTTTAGACTTTCCTCTCCTGACCTCACACATCTTTCACGCTGGCTGCTTGGGCAGGTGTGACATTGCAATTTCATCAAATCAAACTTGAACTGAAACAAGTCCTGCTGTTTGGAAGAGTTGAAGAGGTTTGTTCTTTCATTACAGAAAAAGTGATTGTGATTGCAGTTTGGTTTCATTTGTACAGTGCTGTGTTTGGCTTTCTGCTGATGTTGGCGACTGTGAAGTTGAGGGGCAGTCTGCCTCAGGAACACTGTGGGGTCTGGTTCTTCCTGGCCAAGGTAAGAAAGACCCCTAAAACTTCAACTCTGTTCTCTTTTAAAGGGGTCTTCTGAAAGCTTTACAGTTTGTCTATGACCTCAGATTGTAAGAACCACGTTAAAGATAACAAATGTAAGACCACAGTGTAGTGCAGCGTTCAAATTGAGATCTGTGAATGCTGTTCTCTGTGGCAGGTATTGGCTTCAGGTCTTTCCTTTTATCTTCCCACATTCAACACTGTGGTCAGTCCCATAGCATTCTGCAGGTGAGATACATGTCATTTACACAATATGTCTCAACATGCGTTTCAGTGGACTTTGTGTAATGTATTGTGTATGTATATGTATCGCACAATAAACCTGTGTGTGTAGTTACACTCCTAATAAAAAGACATAATAAAAATAATAACCTGTCTTCATTTATTCACCCTCGTGTCATTTAAAACCTGTATCTGATTCTGTGTTTTGTGGAACACAAAAGATGTTCTGAGAAATGTCTTAAACAGTGGAAGTCGACTGACATTCTTCAAAATATCTTCTTTGGTGTTCTGCAGAAGAAAGAAAGTCATTCAGGTTTGGAATGACATGAGGATGAGTAAAGAAATCATTTTCATTTTTGGGTGAACTATCCCTTTGAGCAGGAAGATGAAATCAACGTCACATTGTTTCTCTCTGTAGCGTCGTGTTGAGCTACGCCGGCGAGGCCTTGTTTCTGTATTCTGACAGATTTCAATAAGACTGATTGTGTCCAGCGCCTTTGAAGATTCGCCATCAGTCCGTCTATTCTTAATCTGTATAAAACACCCCAATCTTCATTTATAACTTGAATCCAGTTTGACACGTATGCTTGAAGAACCAAAACAAAGACAGCAGTTAATGAGATTAAAGCGACATGAAAACAGCGGATAGGATTGGTCAGTGATGAATTGTTTTTTTCTGTAATGACATGAAATCTCTTTAGCGGTTTACTGGATTCTGTTTATTCCTAGATTTGTTTCAGCACCAAACTTTCTGCTTACTTTAATCGTTCAATTTTGTACATATTATCCTGCAGTATTGTGGATTGCCTCATGAATGTCACCTCTTTTGTTATTATTATTTTGTTATAGAGAGGAAAACATATCCTTAGTGGTTCATGTATTTTAATATTTCTTTACATAATAGAAGTCCTTGTAAAGATTTGTTGTACTGTCACGTGTATTTTTTTTAGAGTTGGTTAATATCAATTTTAAAGGTATAAGGGTTTCCCATGTCTCTGCCAATACTGTCATGTTAGTCCTGTAACTCTTACAGATGAGGTGAATGGCATTTACTGTATATTACTGTATTCACAGCTACAGTACAATGTATGTTATTGTATTTTCAGAGCTTGCACATTTATAAAAATCTTTGGTTTGTCTGCATTATAAGTCAGTCTTTCCGAAAGCAAAACAAAGAATTGAAATGACTTGTTTAAACTATTGTTAAACCAACAGAACAGAGAATGTCTATTATACATTTTTAATAGCTCTTACACATCAAACAGTGCAAAGTCACAAGTGTGTTTCGAGGACTGTGTCTGGTTCTAGTTGGTCTTTAGGAGACGTATGGAGTGGGCTCATGTCGTGACAGATGCAGTTTAAACTCTTGACGATTTCTCTGCGATTTAACCGCAATCTCTCCTCCGACCTCTGATCGACATCAAGACATCAGGGTGATATGAACAGTGCCCTCTTTGACCTTTTCAAGTTCACGCAAAAATATGATCATTTATTCACCTTCATGTCATTAATAAACTTGTATACGATTCTTTCATCTGTGGAACAGAAAAGAAGATATTTTGAGAAATGTCTCCGTGGTTTTGTGTTCGTACAATGGAAGTCAATGGGGTGTTGCTTGGTTATCAACATTCTTTCAAAATATCTTCTTTTGGTTTGGAATGAGATGAGGGAAAGTACATGAAAAAGTACTTTTCAGTTTTAGGTGAACAAGCCCTCTAACAGAGACAGTTCATTACTTGCATCTGTAAGGTGTTTGACCTCTGCTCTCTTGAGATCATTGCTTATTTTGGCGGCGAGCAGGATACAGGCCCCCGCGCAAAGTTCACGATTCTGCTCGTCCAGTTTACCCTGCAAGGCCAGTTTTTCAAAGTAGACTCGATTCATTTTCCGGAGAAACACCTTGTTGAGATGTGCGTTTGAGATAGGAGTGAGGATCAAACATCTTCCTCTCATGATTACAGGGCTCCCCGTTTGACCTTCGAACTCCTCTTTGCTGCTTCTGTTCTCTGCTTCTTCTAAAGCAGTCTGTGATCTTGTGTTCCTCAGCCATATCAAGAATCCTGTGGCCTTCCACTGGCTGTCCATTTAAAGAGATGTTGTTTAGGAAGGAAAAAGCCGTCTGCGATCCATCTTGACATGTAGTTTCTGTTCTCTGCAGCTGTCGTCATGGAAAGACTTGAAGCACACTTCACGTACGACATATGGGTTGTGCTAGTGGTGCTTAATTGATCTGCTTCTGAACCCAGCATGCATTGCAAACAAAAACATTTTTATTACAATTGTGTTCCAGTTTAAATAACCCTTCCAAGCTTTTGTACAACTGACCGGTGAAATCACATACAAAACTATTTACAGAATTCTTAAATCCCCGAGAAAAAGTCAATGGTGTGTTTATTAATCGAGGTCGTTTCATGAAATCTAACACACACGCCGTGCGCGCACGTAAATCTAGATGTCAAAACAAATGAAAGGAAACATCTGTGATTTGTTTCATGGCTTGAGATCTGAGAGACGCACTGACATGCACAGTTCACAAATCTCCCACTGGATTCATGTCCATAACTGAAGCCATGTTCATCGTGTATCGACTCAAGACGGTTTCTTCTGCGACTTGGCTTTCGGTGAGAACATGGCGAGATAGGGTCGTCTCCTGCGCATCCTCACGTCCGGCTGCTCCTCCTCTTTGATGTATCCTGTTCAGAGCCAAACACGGAATGTTGCTGAAATTCTTCACGAATCATCACGTGACCATAATGAACTCATAAATCTATTGTTGCATTATACACTAGATACAGATTGTTTTGTAAGATTTTAAACGGCATCTGGCAGTACCCCTGTCCACACAGGTCTGTGTTGAGGGGAATCCCACTTCCCAGAAGTTTTCCGGAGTGGCGGGTGGAATGTACCGGTACCGATGGCGTGAGCAGGAGGACAGTTTTTTCTCTCTCTCTTCCTCTGGAAGATCTGCATAATACTGCAAAAACACACAGTTGGATCTTAATCCTTATTTGATAAATGTTTTATTTGATAAATGAAGACAGACTTACTATTTCACACTCTTTACAATAGTGGCCCTTCAGTTTTCTCCTCTCGTCTTTCTTACGCACAACTTCCACACAAGCAAAAGATTTGTTTCTGGTGAAAGCGGAAAAAGAACAATATCTTAAATAATATACTTTGTGAAACACAGTTTCTTTTTGAAGCAGTATTATTGTTTAACTCTATTCCAGGGCAGCGTCACGCACCTGTCCGAAGCATCGCCATTAGACTTTATTTGCTCTCTGTCTGTAGGCCTGCAGAACTCATCTGTGAAAGCACAGCATGTTTGTTCAAAAGCGCTACAGACAACATACTACAATGCGACCGGAAGGAAAAGTGACTAAATGTAAATGAGAATGTGTCTGTGCCATGGTCACCTTCCACCTCTTCATCCTCTCCCATCTCCTCTTCCTCTTTCTCCTCCATGTGCGTAACGTCTCGCTCAGCATCACAGCTCACATCCCGAGGACAAGACTCATATTCACTGTACGTCGTCTTATCAAAGATGTCAGCAAGACTGTCGTTCGCTTTCTGTCCAACTCCTGTTCACACGTAGACGTTTCGAACAAAGCATGTTGTCTACCGCTTCAAATCAACTGTACGTTTACATTATACCTGTGACCTGGGCTTGTCCCGCCACCTTCTGGCCTCTCAGCAGCAGACTGTGGCTCACAAATGTGCAGTCAGTGTCCAATGTTTCCAAGTCCGTTCTGAGCTAAATCAAACAGAGTTCCTTTGTATAGTTTTGCTTTAGTTGCACAAAACAAAAGCTTTGAAAGGATCAACCAAAGACAAATGTGGAGTTCAGTGTACCTGTGGTTGAGGAGAGTGTTCGGAGTCATATTGATGCAGATCCACTCCTGGATCAACACTCCAGCTCTGATCTGTTAAAAAACAAATTCAACTCATCCTGAAACTATACACAAGGGGTCTGTAATGGCTGAAAATTCCCTCACTGACCGTAAGGAAAAGCTGCGTTGTTTCGCCTCTTGTGTGACGTGTGCTGGTGCGTCTCCAAACGTTTCCTCTTTGAATCCTACAAAAACGGTGCTGCGTTAACCTCTAAAACCCAACTCGAGTGTTTCGTTTCTTTTGTCATTTTAGTTTAAACTGAAGGAAGTCAAAGACTGAATGAAAAGGGTCTCGCTCACCTGGTGCGTCTGGATCATTTCTGTCTCACTGTGTCTCTCGTTGATTTCCACAAAACGGCCTTTCCTCCACAAAACGGATTTCCCCTCCATTCCCGACTCATCGGGCTCATCCAGACTGCTGTCAGAATTCTTCTTTTCTGTTTTTTTGCAGCCTGTGTGTTTTCTCTTGCCTGTAACCGGCAGACATGTGCTGTTGTTCGAGGGCGTGTGTGGCGTGTCATCCGTCGACGGGTTCTGCTGCTCTCGAGAACTCAAAACAGTTTGAGAGTCATCGTTCCTGAGAGCAGAGGTGCTGGAACTAAAGGAGGAATTGTTGACTTCTTTTGTTAGAAGGAAACATGATCATTCAAATCAAACGATATTCAGTAGTACGCCAGCAGATGTAGATAACATCAAATGAAAAACAGTCCAAACATTAGTTTTAAAACCAAGTTGCGAAAGAAGATGTGCTTACACAGCGGTGCGGTCACACGGCTCGGGATGCACACTTCTCTGGGTGTCATTTTCATCATCCTCCAACTGAGAACAAAACAATGAATATTGGTTTGATCTGCATATATTTGAAGACATATTTTAGTCCTTTTTTCAAAACACTCATGTTGTGAGACGACAAAAAAATCTAAATGTAAAAAAAAGAAAAAACATGAAGCTGGTTGACTTTTGCACATGAGAGTCAAACTGAAGGTCAGAACCTGCTCTGGCTGGACGTCTATTCTGCAGGTCTCAGGAACCACAGTCTTGTGATGCTTTCTGTTTTTAGGCTCTAAACAAACAAAACATCGAGGCTATCTTACCAATAACATTACTTCACTGTTTCACTTCTAAACAATTCTTTAAAAGATGTTGATGTACCTGTAATCCAAGTCATATCCATCTCACACGTCTCAGCAACTAACACACTTGTGCCATAGCAGGCAGATGGTGCAGACATCTCTCCTCGCATGCGCTCTGTGTAAAGCAAGAGAAAGGGTTAACTAGTGTATTCAGAACGACACGGCGTATCATCAGATATTTCATTCCTGTGTCTGACCGGGGTAAGAGAGCGACAACGGTTTCTCAGCATAGCGGACATGATTCTGATCTTTCCTTCGTTTCATCTTGCTCACGACGGGCAATGAGAGCGGCTGCAGTGGGGAGTCGGGAATCATGCCCTCCTCTGCCTCACAACTTCACACACATACAGCACAGTACACACATTGAAAACAGAAACCCATGTGAAAACATTACATGTATTCTTCAAAGAAATACAGAGCGAATATAGAAAGTGAGAAACCATTGCGTAAACTTCTTTTAGATATAGTAGAAAGGCTCAACATCAGAACGGCGGGACAAATATAGACCTGTGAAATTTGTTTGAGTTTTTTTGACTCACCCTGAATTTCTTAGCCGTTCCAATTCTGCGCTCATCTTTCTGTTTTCCTCTCTAAGACGCATCCTCTCCACCTCTTAACACAACAATCATCCAATAAACACACACGATACAACACAGGTCACTGCTACCGAGTGTCGGCATGCTGATGATACACAACATGACACACAAGAAGCACACGTGGCTCTTTTAAAGCTTGAAATCTCACCAAGCTTAGAAATGAGATCCCGGTTTTTCTGTTCAGCATCGTCAAACTTCATATTTGTCTTGTGAGCGCAGCGCTCACACGGTCCAGAATGCACCCTAACACAGACAAGAAAAACAAAGCATGTGATGAATCACATGACGGAATAAAAACGATCATTTGCACAACTCCCGTAAAGGTCTGTGGTGATGCACCTGTCGTCCAGCTGTCTGATCTTCTCCTGCAGATCCCGCTGCTGTTCTCTGAGCTGCTGGTTCTTGCTGTGGAATTCCCTCAATCTCTGAGCATCTCTGAGAGACAAATGACATCATTAACAACACAAGGAACCAATACAGTCTCTAGGAGAGGAGACGGTCGGACATACTTACAGACATCGCTCTTTCTTCAGTTTGGTCACCTTTGCTTGTAATTCTAAACGTAGGAAGAGTTTATGAGATGAGAATGAAAGCAAAAACATGTCACGCATTAACTACAGACCAGTCCAAATGACAACAACATTCTAGAATACTTTAACATTAAACTATAGGAAAACCTGTTGAACCTTACTACAGTAGATTCATTTACTAGATACTATACTACAGTATAATTCATATAAAATATTGTACTACAAATTACTATAATATGAAGAGTTTGTTTTCTAAAATGAGATAAAATATCTTGTTTTTCATTGTGTCATCATGTTTTTATTGTGTTAGTTAGCTGTATTTTTGAGTTATTATGGCTTAAATCAAAACAAACCAACTGCAGTTTGATTGATATCAATTGGAATGCACAATAAAAAAAACATGATTTCATTTTGGAAATAAACTCTTCATGTTCATATTTTTCATGTGAAACATTTGCATTAAACGTCTATTGAGATAAAACATTGTAAAAGCGCTGACAAACTAAATTGTAGTAGTAACTTACCTACAATAAAAACATGATTTGGATAAAGTCGGTTTTTATTTTTCTGTATCTCACACTTTTGTACCTTGCCGTGTAGATTCATGAAAGTCTCTGACAGCATTCAACAGATCCTGAAGTTTCTCTCTGGAGTCTGAAGATGCGCTGGACACACACTTCTGACCGCTCAGATCTGGAGTACTCATTCTTATCAAATCTAACGTCACAGACACGTCAAATATGACATTCACTTCTCGCGGACTGACAGAGAGCAGCTCTTTTCAGGCAAAAAATCCCTCAAGATATTCCTTCGGGTCGTTTCCACGGCGATATAATCTATTCAATGCACCTAGTTAAAAAGAGAGACATAATTATTACAAAGTAAAACTCAAGTCTGTGCCGTCATAAAAACATTCGCATTCCGCGCCTCGCAGGGGATTGTGGGAACTTGGATGCGGATCACCTCACAGGCGCAGCGCGTGACTGCCACCCAGAGGACATACACGGAAGTGTTCATGATTTGTCGAAAGATGTCAATCTTGTTTTAATTATACATGTATTCGTCATTGTGGGGAGACACGTTCTTCATCATTTAAAATGATTTCTGATTATTTTTCGTTTCGTTCTATATTTCAGAGTTGAAGTGGTTACGATTTGTTGGAGTGGATTGATTTTTCCAATCCAGCAGGTGTCGCTCAATCGTTGACAGACACAGCAGGCTCAACGGCGCCTGCGCAGTCGACGCACCGGAAGTGAGGCTAAACTTTGCTCCACACAGCGGAAAACAGCTGTTGTTTAGGAACATGAAAAGATAAGTAAGTTTAGCGCCGTACTGTATTAATTCTAAATGTTTTCCAATCATAATAAGACTTACATTTAAACGTTATCTACGTATGTCATCAATGTAACGTTAGTTAACGACACAAGTGTCGGAAGATTTATAAAGAGGCAGCTAACAATGTTAGCCAGCTCTGCTAACTTTCTATTCGTCGTCTGACAGATTAACCACTCGAATGTCACTGTAACTGTAAAGGAAAATGAGATGAATTTATGTTTTGATTGAAAACGGGCTTCATTTGTCACTCTGATTAGTTTATGGTCTAGTGTTGAAAATGAATGGCTCGTGTTTACTTCATAGTTGTCATCTTTAGGGAGAGCGACTACAGCTGTTGACATGTTGATGACTGCTGGATCTGATCATTTTATTGACTTATTTAGGCCATTACTAAAAAGCCATTGTGTATATAGAATATTGCAGATCTCGTTAATATAATTTAGTATTACGTTTATTGCGTTGATGTTTAGTATGAGCCACAGACTTGATCATTTTTACTCAGGTGTGATATTCATTCTTTTTATTGCCAGCAACTGATCTGCAATCAGTATTTCATTTTATCCGTACTATAAGTATTATAGTAAGTGTATATTAGATCAAGATTACTACATATTTATTTAATAACAAATCAACTTGGTTATTTAACCAATTGTGTGATGCTTGTTGGACGACTGTTTTTACATCTACATTTACATTCGTGCATTTGGCAGATACATGTTTCAGTATGTTCAATTCCTTGGAATTGAACCCACAACCTTTGGAGTCGCATATCATTTGCTATCTTCTCTCTTTAGAATACCAGGTCAGAAAAGAAGAATGTCGTCTGATGAACCCGAAGTCAAGAAGACAAAGATGGAGGAAAGCCCCGCAGCTTCTGATCAACCTGCTCAAATATCTAAGACGCCTCAGAAACCTTTAAGGGGAAGACCTCCGAAAAGCAAACTTTTGGAAACACAGAGACATCTGCCACAATCGAGGGAAGAAAACGGAAAGTCTCTTCGTCGCTCCTCTCGACTAAAAATGACACAGAAAAAGGCAGCGAGAGGAAAACGGAGGAAAGAATCGGATGCGGTGAACACGAAAGAGCAAGGATCCAAAGTCTTTGAGAAACCAGGAGATAAGCCATCTCAACATTTGACAGTTTTGAAAAAAGGAACGAAGAAATATGTCTCAAGAGTGAAGCGAGACAAGCCTGTTGACACCCAAACCATCAAAACTGTTACGGCAGCTTTATTTCCTGTACAAATAGAGCACAACTATGGACGATTATTCGACCTGCAAAGCGAGGAGATCACATTACCCCAATCTGAGAAAAACAACGGGGCCAGCGTAACTGATCTGCAGTCAGTATTTCACGACAGTTTTCCAGGCAAAGTGTCACTCGAAGAGCAGATGGAAATGTCAACAGACCCTATCGAGAAAATTACTGTGAGTTTGGATGCTAAAGTAGACGTGATGACCAAATCTCCTCCACCTCTCGAGGCGGTTTTCAAAGTCATCCAAGAGACCAGCATCACGAAACACACATTCACCAGTAAAGACATTTCAGACATGGATGAGTTAGAGGTGGTGAATACGTGCTCGCTGCAGGACGGTGTGCAGAGGGCTGAAATATCAGGTGTGGCGAAAGTCTTTCTTCAGGACTCTGAGGCGTTTCTGGACGATGATGTTGAGATCGGACATTGTGTTGTGGAGATCGAAACCTATGAGGATTCAGAGAGCGATTCTATTGTGGTTGAGGACTGGCCTCCAGACGTTAACGAGAAAGCTCCAAACCACCAAACAAATGACGCTGTGCTCAGTGAGGAGGTTCTTTCCTCTCCTTCTTTGCCCAATGAAAGTGCGACGGACTTAACACAAGGGCCTCCTAAAAAGCAAGCCATGAACCCGCAGGCTCGAACGAAAGCTCGTCTGGCTGCCCTGGCAGAGGAGAAGGCGGCGGCCGCCAAGAAAGCCCCTTCCCGACAGCTCAACCTCCTGGCGCTGTGCGAAGAAATCGCAGACGACATTGCAGACGACATCGCAGACGCTATCGCCTCCGATGCCTCTGCGGCTTCAGACGAGAAAGACGTCACACAACAAACACATGCGGGGGAGCCTGTGGAGGTCAGTGAATCCAAAAGCGAAACAGAGGACGTGATGTCACCGACGGCGTCCGACACTACCGCTCCCCCCGAGACCCCCAGTGAGGGGACCGCTGAGCCCCAGGAGAGCACACCCAAGAAACGCTTTTTCCTCAGCCAGGTCTCGCTGCCCCTCAAGACCCAGGAGAAGAAAAAACTCACCCGGTATCAGAAGCTGAGGCAGGTGGAACTTCAGCGAGACAAGCTCACCTGGACTCGTGTTAAGAAGCTCAAGTCGGACCAGGCGGGTCAAGCTAGCTCGCCAAAGGAGACAGACGCCGTCTCAGAATCCCCCGTGCAGGCCGCCGCCCCAGTTCAGCTTCCGGTCCCAGAGAGTGCGCCCAAAGTGAGCTCAAATGAACCCAGACGGGCGCTCCCTGCTCAGGCACCACCTATGCCTAACGGCATCACCCGTCCGAAACCCAAACCAGCGGTGGATTATAAACCCTACACCCCGAGACGCAAGTATTCACCGGATGATTTTGAGCTTGATGGTCTTGAGGAGGAGACGAATAAACCAGCGACGCCCAAAAATGAGGTAAAACATCCAGTTGTAGATTGTAGATCTAGAAGATTGTAAGAGATGTTGCATGAAAGGCCCACAATAACAGATGTGTTCTCACAGGTCAAACCAGAGCAGTCGTCTTTATCAGCTAAAGTGCAGCCCAAGCCGTCAGTAGAGAGGAAGTCATGTGCTCTCACTACGACAGGTAAACTTCAGTCCACTTGAAATCATTCACATAGTTTGTGTATTGATCAGCATTTGTGAATGTTTATATACGCCAGATCAGCCACGCACTCTTGCAGACAACATTCCCAACATTACATACACGTAACCTCATTATAACGTGTAATTAGATGTAGTGCGTTATATTTGAACTTCCTTGTGTCCACAGAGATTAAGCCAACTTTCTCGACCCAACAAGAACCTGCCCAAAAGACGCAAACAGAAAGCAACAACGGGTAATTTAGAGGGAAAGGAATAGCTTTTTGTTTAATGCTGTGTTGTGAGAATAGTGTCCTCTTACAGGTCTTGTATTGTGGTACACAATAGTTTTATTTCTATAAATCTGAAGGGAACTCTGGTCCAAACTGTTTATATACATGCATGTGCTTTTTTGTTGGGATTTCAGGGGAAGTTCCGACGTTGAACCCGGAGCAGACAAGAAAGAGGTCAAAAACAGTTCAAAACCTACAAATACAGCAGCACAAGCCAGCGATGTACGTCCATTTGAAATCCATTCATTTATTAAAGGGACATTTTGCCCAACAAGTCATCATTTACTCACCCTCAGTGATATAGTAGGGAAAATAAACACTATAGGAGTCAATGGGAGATGAGATCTGTTTGGTTACTGACATTCTTACAAATATCTTCCTTCTTGTCCATCAGAACAAAGACATTTTTACAGGTGTGGAACAACCTGAGGGTGAGTAAATGATGACAGAATTTTCATTTTTGGCCGAACTATCCCTTCATATTTTCCAATCCCATAACTAGTGGTATGACTTAAGTTAACCATCACAAACCTAGAAAAGACACACGGGACAGGATGGTGTGTGATGTTGGAGAATTGTTTGTGTGGTTGCAGGAGTCCAGTCAGAAGGCGTTTGGTGCTGTGCCGTGTAACGTGTGTGGGATGCTGTACTCACCGAGCAGCCCAGAGGACGAGTCACACCATCTCCTCTTTCACAATCAGTTCATCAGCGCTGTCAGATACGTGGTGCGTCAGCAGCGCATCTCATCCGCATTTCTCCCGAAGATTTTCCTGTATTTTTCATGTGCAGATGGGAGTATGTCACCTTTTATCTGTTCCAGGGCTGGAAGAAGGAGAGAATTCTAGGAGAGTATCCAGACGGCAAAATGATTCTCGTTCTGCCGGATGATCCCAAATATGCATTAAAAAAGGTGCATGTTTGCCTCCTGCCCTTTTTTATGAGCTAGCACATACTGTATTAAATGGCTTTTTTGTTAGATGTTCTTTTTGTTTGTCTGCTTGTAACTGAAGGTTGAGGAGATCAGAGAAATGGTGGACAATGACTTGGGCTTTCAGCAGGTGAAGACAAAGGTCCCATCGCAAACCAAAACCTTCCTCTTCATTTCAAACGATAAGAAAGTGGCAGGCTGTCTCATCGCCGAGCACATTCAAGAGGTCAGCTGAACAGCACGTTTATGCACGTCTATCTCCTCTGATGTTGGCGTGGTTGTCTCAGTTTAACGTGTATCTGTGTGCAGGGTTACAGGGTGATAGAGGAGGCTGTTCCAGAAGGGTCAGAAGGTGAGAAGGTCATGTTTGAGCGTCAGAGGGCCTGGTGCTGCTCTACTGTTTCTGAGCCGGCGCTCTGTGGTATCAGTCGCATCTGGGTCTTCAGCATGATGAGAAGGAGAGGAATCGCTTCACGCATGATCGAGTGCCTCAGGTAGAACGCTCGAACGTGTACGGTTGAAGTGATGCCGAGCATCTGAACAAAAACAGATACAGTCCTGTTTTAAAAAGAAACCGGGTCATTGAGTTGGTATAGTTTGGTTTTGGTAAAAAGAAAAACACACAATGACTAATTTATGAAGTGTGCAAAGTAGTCTGCAATTTTAGATTTCAGACAGAGATGGCGATATAGAAGCAACAGTTATGAGACATTAAACAAATTCCCTTTTAAGATACTAAAATGAACATTTGTTTTCAGGAATAATTTCATCTACGGGTCTCATCTCAGTAAAGATGAAATCGCCTTCTCCGACCCCACGCCTGATGGAAAACTCTTTGCCACACATTACTGCGGAACCTCTCGGTTTCTGGTCTACAATTTTGTCAGCGGCAATCGCCCAACTTGACAGGAATTGAAGAGAATACTGGACTAAGAGAAACTTTATTTCCCTACCAAACAGTGCAAAAGTGAAACGAGAGAACACGAGATGAAGAACTGTGGTTTCATTTGGCCCTTGTCTCCTCACGGGAGATCTAGAGGTGGACCCTGATATTAAACCTTCATGTTGGCCAGTCGACAGTGTATTTCTATGAGACTGCACAGTGGCTAACACGCCATGCGTTGTTTGCTGAACGACATCTAAACTGTTCTCTCAGGTTTAGCTTGCAGCCTGTCTTAAGACTCTTCTTTTAGTGGAAGCCATGTTGTCCAGTGCACAAGTGCAAGATCAAGATGTAAGTGCTTCTTCTTATGGGAGAAGTGTGAACTTTACTACTGTAAGCAATGCCTCAGTCCCGAGGTGACTTCTCTCGAATCTCAGGTTGAAAATCACGTATTTGTCATCAGATCTCCCTTTAACCCTCACATCTTGTCATCTATTTTCAAAGAGAGCATATTTTCCTGATACATCGTGTCTCGTTTCAAAGAGGTTTACAAGCATGGCATTGACATCCATAGACAACAGTTGATTTCATAGAAGTCGCTAATTTCGCTTTTCTAGTTTTCGCACAATACATTGATTCATAAATCAAATATTATCCCAGCTGTTTGCCCTGTCAGAGTATTTCCATCTCACTTTGATATTTTACAAATGATTTTATGTATATGTATTTTGATTGAATGAATTATATTAATTTACCCCTGAACTAGGATTTTTCTTTTTCTTGCAGCTTGTATTGAGTGTTTGTGCAAAAAAACAACCCATCAATGTTTGTATTGCCACAGCATTCACCATTAAAGTGTAACTTTGCAAATTTTTAGTTCACTTTCTCTCGCTACAGTGTCAATACTATAATATAAAGAGTAAACGTTATTCATTAACATACATGACTAATGTTGTTTATATACAAATCGGATTGAAAATCTGCAAAGTGACACTTACTCGTATATTTTAGTTGTCCATGATTATAAAGCATCTGATAAAGTATGTATAATAAAAAAAAACTAAAGCTTTTTACAATTTACCTCAATATATATATATTTTTAAAGCTTATGAACTAATTGGGACTAACTAACTGGGTTAATCTAAATTCAACATTTAGGATATTTTAGCATGGTGTCTTATCAAAACAACAGATTAGTTTGACATTAAATTAACAATATTCCAACAAACATATTTTCATGTAAAGGACAGTGTGGCTAATACACAGGGTATTTGCTGGCAGTTTATATACAGATTTGCACTACAGTCATGCATTAAAATGTATGGAAAACGATGCACATGGTTTGTGTTTCAATAACGCTATGTTCATCAATATTTGTATTTCTCTTGAGCATCTTTTAACTTGACAATATATTATTTAATTCATTTTTAAGGATATAATTATATATTTTCCCAAGATGGTTTTATTATCACAGGAACTCTTATTATGGCCTACGTCACATCCGGCGGTGTGTTCGTCATCACATGGCTACCACACGTTGCTGTATTTAGTCTAACTTTTATTAACACTTACAAATTCATAAGAAAGATTCTATATATCAAAAAGTTGCTCAGTTTAGTTTTCGTCTGTTTAGTAATCATGGGTGATCGTGTTGAGTTGGTCGCGGGCTGTTATGAGCAGATAGTCTGTGGATATCGAGTGTGCACCAGTGAAAAGGTAACGTTTATATTAAATATTTCTGTCGTTTTACAATCATTGTTGCTCATTTTAGTGAAGATTAGACGGAGTTCTAACTGCGGGCACTGCTGAAAGTACATCGGATTTGATGGTTATAATGCGGGAATTGTGGTAATGTGTTGGATTCTATTGATGGATATTATTTGGCAGATGGGAAGCAACAGAGCACTATTCAATTCATTTATAATACAATTCACATTAGATATTAGATAGATATTCAATTCCACATAGAATACTGTAGTAAGTTTACTTTAGTCAAATGATTGACGCAGTTATATTAATAAACATTATTAAATCTTGGGGCTAGTAAATACTAACATTTCTTCTACTAATATTAAGTATTTATTTACTACTTGGTATATCAATTTAATATAGTTAATACTTCAAAAAATAGAAGTAAACATTAACAAAGTATAATCATTTTACTGTAGTCAATACTAGAGGATACTACAGTATTTTCACACACACTACAAAAATACATTTTGTAATGGTGTTTATAATAGAAACTATTAGAATTTCTGTTGTTTTTGTCCATGTCAGTAATAATGGTTAAATATGACTGTGGTCTTGTTGAAATACATACTATGACTGCTGTGGTATTGCTTCAGACAGAATCTCATCGGTCTTGTTTTTATTTTAGGAGGAGTGGACCATTGAGCCCAACTTCACGCACCATGCGCACACAGCCTCTCTATCTGCGGTGGCATCCAACGATCGCTTCATTGCCACGGGAAGCAAAGACGAAACCATTCAACTCTATGACATGAGCAATAAAACTGAACACGGAGCCTTGCTGCATCATGACGGTACAGACAAAGTCGTGCACTGAAGGAAAAAAGACCATCTGCTTCAGGATTTGTGTAAGTGTAAGCACGTTTGTTTGTTTGTTTGACAGGCACCATCTCGTGTCTGGAGTTCCACGGCTCGTCTCATTTACTCAGTGGAGGAGAAGATGGGCTCATTTGTGTGTGGAGCACCAAAAAATGGGAATGTCTCAAATCTTTCAACGCTCACAAGTAAGTGCAGCGCACTAAAAAATATACATGCATGATGTGCTTTTGATCAAATACCACAACACGCGTACAGAAAATATAGAGCTTGCTAGAGAGATATAAAGTGATGAAACTTCATTTCTTAGGGGTCATGTCACTTCGCTGTCTGTGCACCCTTCTGGAAAACTTGCGCTATCTGTGGGGACAGACAAGACTTTACGGTAAGAAGTTGAGCTTTGCTCTAAAAGTGTTTTTGTGTAATAAACCGTAGGATATCTAAGGCATTAATGCGAGTGTTCGCCTAAAAATAACTTTCTGGTCAAAGATGCAGTTATGAAAGAGAAATACTGTAAACGACCGATTTATTTCTCGTACCGCAGAACGTGGAATCTGATTACAGGACGGTCAGCTTTTATCAAGAATATCAAAGAAAGTAAGCTACAGACTTGCGTTTTATAAATGATTGCTGCTCGTGTATGAAAAGAATGAAACGCAATGTTTTTCAGATGCACAGAGAGTGATGTGGTCACCAGATGGAGATCAATACGCAGTGGTTGTGAATGACAGAGTGGATATTTACACCATGGAGTCGGCCACGGTTGTTGGAACCATCGTGTTTCCCAAAAGAATCTCGTGCCTCAAGTTTCTGAAGGTAAGGATTTTTGGGTTGTTCACTGCGTATGGTTTAAAAGTCATTTTATTTGAGTTTCTGTTTTTTCCTAAAGAACACACTCTTGGCTGTGTCAGGAGATGACGAGAGCGTGCGAGTTTATGATGTGACCTCACAGAAATGCCTGTGCGAGTTTAAAGCTCATGAGAACAGGTAAAACCAGTTCAATAAAGCGTCATTGCTGTTTATGTTTATTCAACAAAGAAGCAGCAGCTGTATAGGTGTAAATACTCGTGTTATTTTAATTGTTTTATTCATGTGTGTGTTTCATTCTAGAATAAAAGCCATCGAAAGCTTCACGAAAGACAGTTTTTGTGTCGTCGTTACGGCTTCAAACGATGGATTCATCAAGATGTGGAAACTCGATCTTGAGGTATTGAGATAAACATTTGTGCATTTTGTCTCGAGTTAAAGCATTTGCAGTTTAAGAGTGATTTGGATTGAGGTTCATATTTTACTCCTCTTCTTAGAACCCAGAGAGCCCTTCTTTGCTTGGCCAAATAAACACCACTGCCAGACTCACCTGTCTGACTGTCTGGATACCTGGTGAAGAGAAAGAGACCCCTGTGGAGCAGACCGTTCCACCTGCAACCTCAAAGAGTACGCGCAAAACACTCCAAATACTGTAGAGTCAAGTGAGAGAGTGCTGTGCAAGATAGAGACGCCTGCGGTCTTTAGCCTCCTTGTTAGAGCGCCTGTCTCCCATCCGGACCGACGCTGGTTCGAGGCCTGCACAGACCAGTTACACATGCACATAGTTGGTGTCACACTTGCAGATTGTGATGCTTTTTGACGTGTTCATTGTATTGTAAGTTCTGATTTTTTTTCTTCTGTTTGCAAGGATTTAACATGTTTATATGTTCTTCTTTTTTTCTCAGCTGTTGCAGAGCTCTCGATGCCTGCCAAAGGTAAAAGAGTGAGAACCACAGACGCGGTCATTATCGATGACGAAACCAGCTCCAAAGAGCAAGGGAAGAAGAAAAGAAGACAAAAAGTGCAATAAAGAATTTTATTCAAATCTATGGTGTTGTTGTCATTTCACTTTTGTGTATTTGCTTATATGACATGACACACACTACATTTCTTATTATATAGTAAAAATATATTTAAAAACTTTTTAATGAACTAACATTTTAAATGCACTAGCTAAAACATGAACTATTTCTAGAACAATGGGTGTATGTACTATTTAAAGTTTTATTTGCTAGTAGATACGGGATTTCATGTCCAAAAAAAGTTAAAAGATGAATGCGTCGCAGTAAGAGTTCTATTTTGAAATCGCATTTCAGGAAGTGAGTGGCGATACTTGAGCTGTTTTTCGGCCGGAATTGATGCCAGATCTCGCCGTAAAATTACACTAAATTACATTAGCTAATGCCCTTCCCAACCCTAAACCTAACATTACAATAAAGAAAAAAGTAATTAACTGTTGTCAGTGAGACAAAAATGATGCGGTATTGAAGTGCGCATGCCCAGTGGAGGTAGCTGTGTCCCTTCTAGCCGAAACCGCGACCAACACGACTTTTTTCTTTCTGTTGCGAATTAAAGAAACAAACATACAGATATGTCTGTGGATTGGTTTGGTTATGGTTATGCAGCTCTTATAACGATAGGGGGGATTATTGGTTATGTTAAAGCAGGTAAAGACCTCATGTAACTATCAATCCACTGTTGTTGAAAGTAGCACAGGGGTTTTCGAGCAGCTATGTCATGTTTTTAAAATATTTTAATATAACCTAAAATTAATTTGTTTAGCAGTGTTGATAACGCTGAACAAACAACTTTCGTCAGTTACATGTACATTTGGAAAAACGTTTTTTAGTTTGTTAATAAGGCAGAAACTTTTTAAAGCACTTTCACCCGAGTTTGCTTCAAACGGAACGTCCTAATATGGTCAGATGTGTACCTGTGCAGGTAGTGTCATGTCTTTGACTGCTGGGCTCCTGTTTGGCATCGCAGCGTTTGTTGGCGCTTATCAGATGTCAAGAAATGACAAAGATATCTGGGTTTCGTTGGGTATGTCTTTCAGTTATTTTTAATATTATTTTCATTTCTGTATTTTGTCACAACGAATATAATCCATGTGACATGACTGTTTTATATATGTGTGTATATAGGCACCTCTGGATCACTGACTGCTGTAATGGGAGCAAGATTTCTAAGTTCATGGACATTTATGCCAGCTGGACTCATGACAGGGGCGAGGCATGAATTATGTTTTATTTTAAATTGTTTATTATTATTCTTTGTTTTATTTTTATATGCATCATATTTGTGTTTTTTATTTCATTCCTCCATCCTGTAAACGTAAAATCAAATATCTATGAGGTTCTAATACAGATAAAAATAATATTTGACCTTAACATTATTTATGATTAATGGACATTCTTTCCTTGCAGTTTGTTGATGTTCGTGAGGATAGGTGTAAAAATACTACAGACTTCACAAAAGAAGAAAACGTGAAGGGCACAGCCACACTGAAATAGTTTCATTTTCCAGTCCAGTAGTTTTTGGACTGGAACAAGTTATTTCTCTTTATGTGCTGATTTTGATACGATCCAAGTGCATTTATTATTTCATTTGTATACATTTATGTGTTTTTCTGGCCAATAAATGCCTTGATGGTCGACCAAACATTTGTTCCAAATGTTCAAACGAGTTTATATACTTTTACCTACAGGGGGCGCCGAGATCTTTTATAAAACCTGTATTTTTTAAACCAAACCACACAAATGGCTTTCGTTTTTACAGCACCATAAACATTTGCAATATTACATGTGGTCGTTTTTGGTTCAAACCTGTGTACACATCATAAATGTTAGTAAGTCTTTTCATAAAAAGTCACAATAGAATTCGTACACGATTCGTGCAGTAGCCTATGTTTGAATACAATGTACTGTTTATTAGTACTGTTTATTAGTATTTAATCTTCAACCCCCCCCCCCAAAAAAAAACGATTATTCTAATATACATTATTACCTAATTGTTTTAATCCTGCTGTGGGGAACATAGTTGAAATGCATTTTATTTTCTCTGTTGCAACGAAATGACCACAATCAAGCTTAAAAACATAATGCAATCACAATATCAGTGACTCACTATTGTTATTATAATGTTGAGTTCTCAGGATACCTCAGAGCTTCAGGTGCCTTCATTAAATATCTCATTAGTGAGCCCGTATGGGGCTCTCAAGGGTATAAGGCAAACTTGATCTACAGCTGTCAAACAGTCTACAGCTGATCTACCCAGAGCCTTTAACACGGTTTCACAATGCTAAATCCCTAAACGCAAAACACACTGCGTCCAAAACCCATCCACACGGCCACACATGTGTCCACCCCTGATTTTCTGTGGTTAAGCTTTTGGTTTCATTACGGTAAGGTGGACTGCACTGTCAGCAAGCAGATGTCATGTGATCCACCGACTACTGCGCGTAGGTTGGACTGTAAGAACACACAAAATGACATTTTGTAAATACAGGAGCATCATTTTTGGATTACGCACGGTCGAAAAATGCATCACGTAATGTCAACTCGTGTGATGATGCGCTAAATCACTGCGGGATCGAGGCGTCTATTCTCTATTTATGATCAAAGATCAACCGTGAGCGCCTGGCCACATCATGGGGCTTTGTTACAGTCTGCGCCCCCGTATATTTGGGGATCTAAGTGGATCCATTTCCAACGCCAACTCGGAGTCAGATCACCAGCCTCCCGATCCAGGGATGATAATGATGCCGTCCTGCGTGCGGGGATCCCGGCGGGACGAGGACTCTGGGGGGAACAACGGGAAGACATCCTCCACCTCTCCATTACGCACCGGGGACGCCGGGGAGCTGCGCCGTGGAGACGCGGACCGAGCGCTCATCCAGAACGGAGGAGGAGGCGGAGGAAAGAGGCGACTGCAGCTGCTTCAGACTCCAAACAGCGCCCAGAAACAGAAGAACTGGGATAACCTGGTGGTGGTCGAGGAGAAGGAGGCCGAAAGGGAAGCCAGGAAAGTCAGTAAGAACATTGACAGGGCCTTGAAGGAGCTCAAGCGGGAATATAAACAGACGCATCGGTTGCTGCTCTTAGGTGGGTGATGCTGACATGTACTAGCACATTTTGAATGTCTGTAGTCTGTGTATTCATTCATTATTTGGGGTTTCGCGCGACGTGTGGGCATGGGTGACGCTGACGTCATAACGCCTGGCTTTAATCAGCGGTAACACTTTTACTTGAAGCCTATTTTAATAATACATTATAAATGTTTGTATTGCGCATTATAATACATCCCCTCAAACATTTGAATAGGGATCAACCGACGTGTTTTTGCGTGATATATACAGATTATGGTTATGTTTTATTAGCAATATGGATAAGAAACTGTCTGAACTTTAAAATTCAGAACTGGCAAAATAAGCAATATACTCATTACTAATACATAATATAATTAATACAAATGTGCAACAATATTTTTGTTGACAAATAATATGACAGTGGTTTACAAACAGAGATGCAACAAGACATAGGCCTACAGAAAGTCTTGTGTTCAAATGCATTACGTTTTTTTATGTGAAAACATACTGTAAATAGGTAAGTGTTATAGCAGGATACGTTTCAGATATATTATGATGTATTATGAATATGCTTAGAATGCACAGGCTTCAAGTAAAGGTCAAGTAAAGCAAGTGTCTGACTTTGTGTCTGTTGTGTTGATTTGGAATGTAAAATCTATTCCCAAGGTCTTCGTTAGCATGTTCTCACCAAGAAATGTGTTTCGTAAGTTTGGCCTCACCTTTAGATACGAGGCCATTGAATAGACGTGGAACTCTGCAAGTTGCAGGTAGTCTCTGCAACTGAGGAAGATGTCAGATATTATAAATGAACTCAGCATATTGTGCTTTTGATAAGATACAGGTATTAGTCATGGTGCAAAGAATGTATTCTTATGACCTTTGGAACAATTCATACGCATATCTTGATAGTCTTTATGCCTTTCAGAAGGAAAATCCCTAAAAGCAGCTAAAGAACCTGCAGCAGTTACAATGTGCAACTTGCATTTCAAGCACACGTATTTCAACTACTATAAAGGACTTTTGAATTCTACTTGATTGTCATTTTGTTCAAGGTTATAGTTGTGTGTCTTGGGTTGCTAACTGATGCGAGTGTATTCCAGACACAGTTTGCGTGAAAATGTTTCCATATGTAATGCCATAAGAGGTTAAGACTAAACATATTACACGTCCTCACAATTTTCAACTCATTCACACACTTGAAGATGCTGTTATGTGTGTGCTGCCATGTCAAGTGCCACCTGACGTTATGATTGTAGTCTGGCCTCAAACCGGTCGAAATGGATAAGATGGCAAACTTGATGTTTTACCAGCAGCTGGTTTCTGGGTTGGTTGATCAAAAATGGAGATCACAGTGCCATCTTAATTCACTACACACCTACGTTACTGTATAATGGCGGTTATAAATGAACATAAATGAGAATCCTGGTGAGTTATCATGTGTGATACAGTTATTTTTACTTTGTAAGAATGACACATGCTTGGGAATGTCTTCGTACAAGTTGTACTGTAAGTACGTTAGTATTTGGTATATCAAGTATTAGATAACAGGCCTAATATCATCTCCTAATAGTAACAGGTAATTTGGGTCATAGCATGAGCTATTTTGGGGAATTTAGCATCGAAATAGCCCAATTTAAGGAACCGTAAGGCATTAGGATGGATGCTTTGTCCATAATTGGCCGAAAGCGGTCAGGGTTTCAAGGTGTAACTGTTAAAGCAGCTTGATTATGATTACATTTATGATGAATTTACTTTTACACAAGCTGGTATTGGTCCTTTTCGTAGCATTGCAATGTGAAGTGTATGTGGTCTGCACACTGAACTTTGTCACCCTGTAAATAGGTTTTATCATTTACTGAAGGTGTACTTTGGCTCTAGCGTGGCCCTTACAGCATATGGCTTGCTAATTGTAATGAAAGTATTATGCAATATGCTATGTTGTTTTCAAAGATTTGAGCTTAAGGTCAGAAACATACATGCAACATTTGTCCTGAAGTAAAAACAGCTGTGCATTCACAAAGGCAAAAGTGGATCTTTGGGATTTAGGGATAACTAACATTAAATGCACAAAGTCATGAAATCTCATATCTAAAGCATCATAGTGCCGTTACATTTAGAATTCAAGTGAGGATTTATGATGTATTAAATATCATTAACATGAAAAATATTGTTGACTATTTTAAAATACCACTGTAAAATACAAATTTACCATAAACATTTGAACATGTTAAAATAATATCTTACCCATCGCACAAGTATTTCCACTGTGCACTTATAATCACTTGAGCCACTAGGAGACATTTATTCTCTGTATGTTTTGACCTAAACATTCATGAACCTGAAAATCTGCATTACATGTACAGTATATTCTTCCTTTTGTGGTCACCTCTTCAAACCACATGACATGTGTTTATGTACGGGTACTTGCTGGTGGACAGTTTTAATTGACAGTTCATCATTGTTCCACAGAACAGCCCCTATTTTTCTTGAACCTTAAAGGGACAGTTCGCCCCCCATGAATGAAAAATCGTTTACTCGCCCTCAGGTTGTTTCAAACCTGTTTACGTTTCTTTGCTCCGATGAACACAGAGAAAGATATTTTGAAGAATGTTTGCGATTTTCAGTTCTGGGACATCATGCACGACCATAGTAGGGATAAGTCTTTTTTTTTGTTCTGTTGAACACATCGTGAGATGTTCTGAAGAATTTATGACATTTAGTTCTCGGGCACCTTTGACTAGCATTTAATTCTTCCTACTATGGTAGTCAATCTTGTCCCGGAACTGAAAATGACTGACATTCTTCCAAATATCTTTCTAATTTATACAGGTCTGAAATAATACGAGGGTGAGTAAATGATGACAGAATTGTCATTTTTGGGTGAACTGTCCCTTTTGAAAGAGCTTTTTATAGAAACGTTATAAGAAGTGAAAGTCAGAATCGTTTTGAGGGTCGAAAATAGGAGAAGTACATGTTTAAAGAAGTCAGACTGATGAAGGAACATAGAACATTATATTTGTTTGATTCTTTAATGAACTATTTCTTTTCGACGCCAATACGATCAAGAGCGATTAGTTTATGTCTCAGAGGTGATATGCTCTTATTGTCCTCACGTGTTTTACTCTCCTGCATTCCCACGGAACTGCGATACAATCACACTCTTATTTTCACACAGAATCGTGTTTACAGTCTCAGGGACGTAAAGGTCTGAGACCTTAGAAATCTCATTGAAACCTGGAAACGAACATTTTCAGGTCACTCATCAAACGTAAGCTAATGATGACGACCATGTTTTCTCCTTTGATTATACTCGGGGTGTATTTGTTTTATTGGATTAAACTATAAGTAGCCTCAGACTACTTATGTTGGACAAATAATGTTTGTAGAAATATGTTATAATGTTGACTTTCGATTGCAGATACGGTTTGTGATTATTTCTGGCTCTTCGCGAGACTTCAGCCAAAGTTTCCCTTTGCTCTAGTTTATTCCCATTGGAGTCTAGGAGAAATAATGAAGACATCAAAGAGATGTGTTCTTGCTCACGGGTCGCTTCTAGACTTCAGCGACGGTTCCAATGTGTCACGCGCACGCACATCGTGTTACGCTGTAACGTCCGCTCTGTTTATGACGCGCTCTTGTTTTGACGTTTTAACGTCGAGGAGGAGATGCATTTGTAACGGTTTTCCCGGCTTCTCATACCGTGTGTCAGAGATAGAGGCAGTGTTGAGTTGCAGAGACACAGTGAGGCAGAGAATCTCGCACAGTGAGAGAGGGCGACAGAAGACACGGGAAGGGCTCCTGGCAGGGGCTCGCGGAGACCCCCAGATCCAGATGCTAGTTCATATCCCACCCTGCCGATCGACATGTGATCGCTTTCATCAATCCCGTCGCCTGAACGACGCCAGATGCCCGGGCGCCCGCCTGATACATGGTTGACACACGAAAAACACACCTTCCCGGCGACGGAGGACCTGCTTTTTTATCCTGCCCTGTTCTTCTTGATATCCGTCGTCTCGTTCGGAGTCAATATTGGATATATCGCGCGTGAGGACCGGGCTCAAGGGTGTAAGATGGGGTGTTTCGGCAACGGGAAAACCGAAGACCAGCGCATCGACGAGAAAACACAGCGAGACGCCGACAAGAGGATCAATAAACAGTTGCAAAAAGAAAGACAGGCTTATAAAGCCACGCATCGACTCTTGTTATTGGGTAAGAGTCTGCGACACGAGGCGTTTTCATGCGAAATCATGTAAGAGCGGCACGAGACCGTGTGCTCGAGCGCACCATGTTTGACAGCTCAAAATGGCACGTCGGATCATCCGCACATATCGAGATCACACCGTGATATTGAAACTTTCGTGCTATTAAATGGCTGTGTTTGTTTCGCAGGGGCTGGCGAGTCGGGTAAAAGCACTATCGTGAAGCAGATGAGAATTCTTCACGTCAACGGCTTTAACGCAGAGTGAGTAGACGTTTGCTTTTTATAATGTCATGTGACGTTTCTACCGTCGAACGCGTGTGTTTCGGGCGTCTTATGGACGCGGAGGGCTTCGCGGTGTGGGTTTGTGTCAGTCGGAGATCAACACGCGCTTGTGAACGCGCTGGAAATGCAGGTAGGCCTCTGTGTGTTAAAGTTGCGTGCCCACTTCCTTAAAAACAATGCCACGGTATATCCTGATACGTGTTTGCCTGCACTGACCGAAACACAGACGGTTGTTTGTAGAAATGTACGGTGTTTTCGTGGGGGAAAGAAAGAGGGGAGGTGCAGGGAAGATTTCTAAAAACACGCAATAGTTCAGCCAAAATAAAAACGAAATGGGAACGATCAAAACCAGATCTTGTCAATGCAGATCATATTAAGTGTAAGAGTGTTGGAAATGATGGGGAAATAAATGAAGGGTTTGTCAATTCAGTGATAGTAACTTAAGGTGTGAAACATGCTACTTTTTAAGATTCAAGATTTTTATTTGTCACAACCTATGATATTCATTTACAGCTAGTGTGTGTGTGTGTTTATAAAACTAAAACTAGCGATGTGCAAAAGAAGGCCAAGCTAACTTACCCGACAATAAAGTGCATTGTGTTACTGTTAACTGTTGTCCTTAATGTAATGTATGGTAAATATGAATAACTTTAACATTAAATGCATTCATAAAGAAAGTTCATTGCTTGAGGCTGCCCTTGAATACAGTCCTTTAGACAAAATATTCAGTATGTTTAAATATAGATTTATGATGGTGATATTATAGATGATCTTTCATACAAACTGACTAATATGGTTTACGATTAGGGTTAAATGCTAGTTTTCTGTATAGTTATATCTTTAACATTGACTGACCGACATGTATTTGTGAACATACAGTGATCAAATAAAATCTAAATGGTGCACCGCATTAACTCCCTCATTCACATTTTCTCACGCAGAGAAAAGAAACAGAAAATTCAAGACATTCGTAAAAATGTGAAGGATGCCATCGTGGTAAGTGAACTCCTCATTCTAGATTTGAATTGGTCTTTCTTTTCTAGAAGGATTCTCGTCGTCATCGCTCGTGTTTCTTTCATGTTTAGACTATAGTGTCGGCAATGAGCACTTTAATTCCACCCGTTCCGCTTGCTAATCCGGAGGACCAGTTCAGGATCGACTACATCAAGAGCATAGCGCCGCTCTCCGACTTCGACTACACGCAGGTAACAGCCTCATCTTCAGCATTTATTGAATGACATTTCAATCTTCGTACTTGGCTTTGATTGAGGTCACGCTTTGATGGTTTTGAAGCGTTTGCTCTTAGTTCACGTGCCACATCATTTGTGCGATTGTATTGTTGCGGTGACCTCCGTGCTGTTGTTTGTGAATAAAGTAGCTGTTCCAAATTTAAGATGATCGTAGTTTTTCCATTGTCATAAGAACACACAGGAACATTTCGATAAAGATGACGTGGTCACAAAAATATTGTAGTTTCATCAGATTTGATGCACATAGTGTGTTAGTTCTGCTGTTTTGTGCTAGTTTATCAGTGAGTAAGACATTTTGATGGTTTTTGTCTTGAGATAAGTGTGTACGTTTACAGATAGTCTTTTGTGAAGTAAGAGTTTCACCCGTTTCAAAGGATCTCATGACAACTTTGGAATGATGCTGGAGATCTGAAATAGGAAGAATTCCTTCACATCTGGTGTTCTAGATGAATGACCTGAAACTGACAGCCAGACAGAGTTGTGTCTCAATCTAGCTGACAGCATAGCCGTCCGTCTGAGATGTTTGTTAGCATTAACCTTTGAACACTGTGTGTGTGTGAAAGAACGGACGCAGTCGTACAGCAGCCACACTTATATACAAGTCCTGGTGTAATATGTTGTTTTGAATGGTGTTCAGCTAAACATGGCACATTTACCGGAATTTGTTTTCAGTGTTTTAGGAAATGATAATTGTTTGTGTGATTTTCTAAAGCTTTTGACATGATACAAAAAAGTTTGTGAATTTTCCGTCCACTTCCGGTTGTAGGAATGTTGTGTGTATTCTCTGGTATTACAGACAACGCCACTTTACATCAGGCTTAAATGGCGTTCGGTCATTTACATATATTTTTATCTTAATTAGCGTCTCGTTTATAAATTCCTGAATGTTCACTCTGACACGGCACATTTCGGTCGTAAGGTACAATTTTGTTGTTGTTGTTTGTTTTTGTAATTTGGCTTGGCTATATTTTTAGTGAACTTTTCTGAGGTGTGTGAGAGATGTTCGCTCACACAAAAGTCCTAATCGTGATGGTCAAGGCTGCACGATATTTCAGAAAAGTGCATTATGCGAAACTTGCTAAATAACGCACTATGCAGTATGGTTATTCTTTAAGTTTGTTATACTAGAAGTGTATATCCAACATCTGTCTTTCATATTCTTTCTTTGAAAAATGACTACTTCTGAAAGTGTTTATTTTTTTTCATTTTTGACTTGAGTGTTTATTTGGAGAACTAGTCTAGATTCTAGTCATTTTTTCACCAGGTGATAAATCTTACATAAATTAGCTTGATGATCAAGGTTGTGTTCAGAACGAACTAAACGGAAAAGTGAAAATCATAAAGTAATATGCATTTTATGATTGTAGCTATTAAAGTTAGTAAATGAATTAGGAGGAAATAGTTGGTCAAGCTTAAACGTGCAACTTAGTTTAAAGAAATTCAAGCGTTGTGTTGTTTTAAACATGTTTGTGCACGTGTTCATTTCTCGGCAGGAGTTTTTTGACCACGCGAAGAAACTCTGGCAGGATGAAGGAGTGAAGGCGTGTTACGAGCGCTCCAACGAATATCAGCTCATCGACTGCGCGCATTAGTGAGTATCGCTACATTTACTGATCGTTACGCTTCAAACTGGCTTGGCTGAAAAGGCTCGCGCTGGAGTTAGTCTGATGGTGGTGGTTGGGATAGGCACGTGTGTCAGGTATGAAGGAGCGAGGAGGTGCTCGGGTCATGAGAGCCGGTCGGCAGCTTTGTAGAACACAGATATCATCAGTATCCAGCGCGGTGCCTGACACATAATGGCGACTGTTGTCTCTTCATCGGAGAAAAGCCTGGAGAAACTCCACAGACACCCAGCTGCTCTGAATACAGACGTCTTCTTTGTGGAAGACTTTTACAATACCCAGAATTCCTCTGTTATACAACTGTGAATCAATATCTGCTCAGATGTGTTTGCTGTGATTCAGGTTCATCCGTGGTTGGTAGGATAGTTGTGTTTATTTGAAGAAGCTTAGTTCACACTTTTTACTTGTTTCTCGTCACGGTGAAGTTGTTTAGCGTGTATAATAAACATTTTGCCTTAAGGAAGTATGAACGTTATATATTTAGCTGTTTTTGTGACTTGGGCTTGGCATTGAAAACTATATTTTGCTGTACTTTATCTAAAGAGTGAAAAAGTGTGATTCTTGCCCACGCAAAAGTCATAACTGTGACTTTAAGAGCTGCGCGATATTTTAAGAAACATGTGATGCGATATAATAATGCTTTAAGTTTTAAAATACATTTGGACTATTTACAAATCGTACAAATCTATGAAATCGTACCCGACAAAAGTTTAGCGCTGTGAATCGGGGTAAGTTTGTAAAATATATTTGAATTCTTTTTAACTATAGGTAAAAATCGTACCCGACAACTCCGATTCTAAATCATTATAGTATGTATAGAGTTGTGAATCGGGCTAAGCTGAGCACACTGGTTTTGTAAGTACTTGCTTAGTAACTGATTTATGTTCATTTTTAACTAAAAATAGTTACAGATTAGACCTTTTAAGAAGTTCTCGCTTAAACCCTAATGCATATATTCACATATATGACCTGTTAGATTAGTTCACGATCCCTCGTGATTGTGTGACATCTGTCGGAGTTGTTTTTCTGTCGTGCGTCTATTTTAAGATCCTAAAGCAACCGGATTACACCATAACCGGAGTTAAACCAGGACACACACGAATACGTGTTTGTAGGGAAGATCACAATGTTGGAAGGATGAAAGCGGTAAAAAAGACTTTTCTTGAGCCGGAGGAGTGAAGGCACCATCCGAGCGTGCGCAGGCTGTATGGAGATTGCGGTCGGGCTGTTTGCCCCCCCACACCCTCCGCCCGAGCTTATGTAAAGGAACAGAGCAGCCGGGCCAAGCAGGAGCTATTTATAGCGCAGCACTGCAGAGCACTCAGTGGCGGAGGCTGTCACGTGTGTGCGCGCGCCGCCGAATCAAAGGGAGTATCCCGGCAATGCGCGTAAACAAAGGAAGGTCAGAAAGAGAAGGTGAGGCGCAGAAAGGGCCGTGTGTGTGTGCGCGCGCTCGCTCGCTCGCTCGTACAGATCGGGCCCTTATATGTGCTTAAAGGGGACTACCGTTGACTTCGAAACAGCGTTTGTCTCTCGCCCGTTTGCCTGTTTCATGTCGATGCACAAACAAACAGGCACACGTGCGGTCGACAGAAATAGCAACAGATTATGAATGCTTTTTTTAGCATTCGGGGCTGCTATTTCAGAGAAATCCGTCAGCAGTCAGGAGAAAATAGACGTTGTCCGGCACAAGTGCTTGAAAACAAAAAACAACAGTCGTGTTGTTATATTGATGATAGATTATTGGGAGGATCATGACACAAAAACGTATGAAGAATTAAAATGCAGACAGATTTTTTTAGATTTACATTTGGTTTATTTAAGATCATTGTTCAGTGTTAGAAGGGGCTCGAAGTGAATTGCATGTTATATTCCTATATACTTCATGACAGGCTATGAGACTATCAGATATTTTTGTGCTTTTACTTTAGTTTTATTGTAAGTTTTTTAAACTAGCTGTTTATTTTTTAGTTTCAGTTTGATGTTAATTTTAGTTTCATTTTTGTAACTTAAATGCTTGCATCCTTTTGTCATTTATTTTTTAAGGTTTCGTTCATTTTATTTCCGTTTTAGTTTATTTCCAGTTCATCATTTAAGTGCCTCAAACTAAATAAAAATGAGAAATGTCTCCTTAGCAACAGCTTTTCCAGTAATATCTTGGCCTACCTTTTATTTCATTTCAACAGAAACCCAAACGATTATTTAGTTAACAAAATAATGCATGGAGAAATGTATTAAGAGTGACTCTAAACAAGAAGCTATGACCTGATCTGACCGATACTGTTACATTTCATTCCTAAACCCAAGCCCTGAATCGCCCTCTTTCCTTTTACTTCCTGTTCAGGTGAACAAAATCTGAGCCGTCTCGGGAGTCACAGATATTTGTGATAATAGTTTGTTAAATACACGCCCAAACTGGAATCAGAAACCCAGAGTTTGTCAGGTTCGTCACCTGATTTGGGTTGGGTTCTCTCCTGTACATGTCGTTTATATGGTTAAAATGTCAAGTGAGAAGAAAAAGGGAATTGTAATGTCAAATCCTGATCGTTCAGGAAGGTTTTGTACATTACAGAGTAATGTTAGATGTCCAGCAAGCTTTCTTACCATCTCATACACTGGCCCTATAAATCCTCTGAGCCATTATAGTCAGTAGGACATGTCAAATGTGATCAAACGTCCTCATATTGTTCGGCGTGAACTGGATATACTGGTTTTGAAATGACTCCAGTTTCCTTGTGTTTTTGGATCTTAACCAGTGTACACAATGGTCATAGAGGACAATCTGAATATCTTATCTCATCTGCTGTACAGAACATTCAGATGTCGTCTGCTCATGCTCTTAACAACCGTGATGATGAATCGTGCAAAGCGGCACAAGTTGGTCATTTGGAATCGTGTTGACTGACAGACACACGCGGCGGTTCTTGTGCGTTTTGTTGACAAACTTTGTCTATGTATACATACAGATCCACCGCCCTTGTAATGCACACGAGGCCTTCATAAAGCTCTGAAGAGAAACATGTGGCTGTTCTGCCACTCAGAGAGCACACAGATGAGATGAGTGAACTTCAGTTAGGGTGGACTCTCTACAGCGCAAGAGACATGCGCCCTCTGCTGCTCAATGCTGGAAATACACCAAGATCACCCGAAATTAACTCACCCTCATGTTATTCTAGATGTTTGATTTGATTTGATAGCTGAGCAGATGAGGCTTTCTAATATCTGATGATCAATTCTTGCTTTTCATGTTTTTATGTGAAGTGGTTTCATTCGTTAAAATATAGATTCACATATCGAAGACAACATTCATCAACATTATTATTAGAGAAGACATTTTGTGTTGTAACATGAAAAAAGTAACAACCCGCCCATGATCTGAGTCTAACACTGTGTGCTGTCATACAGGATCTAAAAACGGTTCAACATCAAATAAAACCGAAATGTCCACACAAACCCATTAGGCTTTATCTGTGGATCATTTTTTGGCAGTGTCGTTACAGATTGTCTTGTTGTCACAAGCTTGTGGGACGAGTCTATATTTGTCTGCGTTTGTGCTGATAGCAGTAATATCACATGATGGTCACAGAGAACTGTTGGGCTTGTATTCTGCCTTTCTGCAGGCCTTGTTATCAACATACTTCAGCATACTAGCTCCAGGGATGGTTAGTTCTCGTTCAAAGAAATGACACTCAATAGAGCGAGGTATAGAGAGAGATTTTGAAACTTTTAATAGAATGAGACGAACAAAATACAGTCTCAAGTTGCTCGGATGAGTTTAGGACCAAATAGTCAAACTTGAAAGATGTATTATTTCTTGTATATTTGGATTTATTGTCTCAATAAGCTTTGCTCATGTGTTGTAATTATTTTCACAAAATCCTTTTTATTCGGTTTATACTTCAAACACAACTACACCAAATGTTTATACATTTTTATAACATATCTGAATAAAGAGCAAAGACATGAGTTGTCATAGGTTGGACGTCACTTTTGGTCACCATCACTGTAGATGTTGTCTTTATATTCAGAGACATTTTGTGCCATATTCGGTCAACAGAGTATCAAATATAAATACATTAGCTTGGGCGTGAAGATAATAGTTCTTCTGTGTTTGTGTCTTTTTAGTTTTCTGGATCGGATCGACGCAGTGAGACAGAGCGACTACACTCCAACAGATCAGGTACACAAGCACAAGTTCTTCTATATGGATGAGAGACTGCTGATATTAGATATTATTTACTAGAATGATCTTGATTGTTCTATAAACACCATGAGCTGTGCTGTGTTTGACCTTTTCTGTGTTTTTCAGTTTCTCTTATTTTCTCCTGTAAAGCTGCTTTGGAACAATGCACATTGTGAAAAGCACTATAGAAATCAAATTGAATTGATAGTATACATGGTTTAAAAAATCACACGGAGACAAAGTTTGTCAAGAAATGTTCCTCCAGGTTGTTTTCCCTAACACAAAACTCTCTCTCTCTCTCTCTCTCTCTCTCTCTCTCTCTCTCTCTCTCTCTCTCTCT